>NC_057795.1:293982126-294005293 GCF_018294505.1 Triticum aestivum | reverse complement strand
GACCTCCTCCGCCCTGGCCTCTCCTCCCTCCGGCGAGCTCCGTCTCCAGCGACCTCGGCTTCCGCCCCTCGATCCGGCCAGATCGGATCCGGTGCTAGGGTTGACTCTCTCCCCCTGTTTTTTTTCAGTCCTGAGATCTGCAGTAAAAATCATTGCATCTTCATCGCATCACATCTTCGCACTCGTGGCTCTGTTTTGGGCGTGTAGCATATCAAATTGTTCGTCTCGATGAGTAAATCATTTCATCTCATTGAACCATTTTCATTTGAGCTCATCTTTATGCCCGAAATGCTGTTAGAAGAGGGCTATGTGATGCTAGTTTCTGTTTCTTAACAGAACATGCACTTTTGTTATTTTTGCCATGATTAATGTGTGCACCTTATGAACTTGAGCCCTACATATGTTTTGATCTATGCCATGCTATCTTTCCAGGGGTGTATGCCATGTATTTTTGTGATCAATGTGGTGACTAGCACAAGCATGCAAACTAGGGATGATAATGTTGCTGATTTCAGGAACTTAGTCTTTTCACTAAGTCATGTCCTGCTGTTATTTTTATGCCATGTGTTCATGTTGTTACAGAGAGATCTATGCCCATTTTGAGCATGATCAGTAAGGGTGTTTTGAAGATATGAATGTGCTCTATCCATCCATGCCTTTGTTGGCATTTATGGAGTAGTCTAGCATGTCATTTTCATGCTCTACTTTTGCTTCAAAATGTTTCCTGACAGATTGTTTACATGATATTCAATTTTCACAAGGTTGTTGTAGTTGATCCGTGTATGCTATGATGTTGTTCTTGCCATGTATAGCTTCTATGCCATGTCTTCTTGATGGGTGTATGCTTAGTTTATCATGAGATGCTCTGTAGTGAGTGCATCGAGCTCACGAACATGCCTACTTGATATCTGTTTTTGCCATGTCCAGTTTTTCTGCTAAGTCTGAGATCTGTAATGAAACTTGCTATGTTTACATGGGGGCCATCATTTCTTATGGTCCTTTTTGGCTTATGGTCAGTAAGGGACTTTTGATCTATGCTTTGAGTAGATTCATGTAATGCCTTGTTTTGCTATTATAAGTTCCTGTAGCTTGTTGTTTGCTTGCTCTAAACATGCCTTCCTGATGTTAATTTCTGGCATACTAGTATTTTCACTAAGTCTGTGAACCTGATAATTTTTGCACTTTCACCATGCTTGTTTGAGCCTGTTATGATGTGTTTTAGCCATAGCTCAGTGTTCCTCTTTTGATAAGCATCTCTTGTAGATCACTGCCATTTGCTTTGTTTGTATGTTGGGGTGCTTTAGCATAGTTTCTTGTTGCATGCTAAGTAGCATCGTGCTGTTAAACGCAGATTCGCGTCATTCTTGTTTTGCTTGTCATTTGCAAACCGTGCATCCGATTCCGGTGATCTTTATATCGATTTCAACCGAAATCATCTCATCTTTCCAGCGGCATACTTGGTTTGCCAAGTTGATGCCCGGTTCATCATTTTCCTTCCAGAGCACACATATGCATTGCATATCACATCTCGCATATCATGTCATGTATTGCATCATATTGCTTGTGCATTGCTCCATGTTTGATTGTGGTTCCATTGCTTGTGTTCTTGCTTTGGGTAGAGCCGGGAGACGAGTACGTGAACGAGGAACCTGTTGAGAACGCCTACGAGGATCAAGCCTTCGACAACTCTGAGAACCTTGCAGGCAAGATGACCATACCTTCGATATCACTTCTATCTTTGCTTGCTAGATGCTCGCTCTTTTTCCATGCCCATGCTATGTTACCTACCACTTGCTATATCATGCCACCCATATTGCCATGTCAAACCTCTAACCATCCTTTCCTAGCAAACCGTTGATTGGCTAGGTTACCGCTTTTGCTCAGCCCCTCTTACAGCGTTGCTAGTTGCAGGTGAAGATGAAGTTTGTTCCTTGTTGGAACATGGATACTTTGGGATATCACAATATCTATTGTTTTAATTAATGCATCTATATACTTGGTAAAGGGTGGAAGACTCGGCCCTATGCCTGGTGTTTTGTTCCACTCTTGCCGCCCTAGTTTCCGTCATACCGGTGTTATGTTCCTTGATTTTGTGTTCCTTACGCGGTTGGGTGATTTATGGGACCCCCTTGACAGTTTGCTTTGAATAAGACTCCTCCAGCAAGGCCCAACATTGGTTTTACCATTCGCCACCTACAACTTTTTCCCTTGGGTTTTCGCGAGCCCAAGGGTCATCTTTATTTTTAGCCCCCCTGGACCAGTGCTCCTTCGAGTGCTGGCCCGAACCGAGCAACCTGCGGGGCCTCCTCGTGGCAACTCGAGGCCTGGTTTTACTCGTAGCTTGACTTATCCGGATGTGCCCTGAGAACGAGATATGTGCAGCTCCTATCGGGATTTGTCGGCACAATCGGGCGGCTTTGCTGGTCTTGTTTTACCATTGTCGAAATGTCATGCGAACCGGGATTCCGAGACTGATCGGGTCTTCCCGGGAGAAGGTTTATCCTTCGTTGACCGTGAGAGCTTATGATGGGCTAAGTTGGGACACCCCTGCAAGGTATTATCTTTCGAAACCGTGCCCGCGGTTATGAGGCAGATGGGAATTTGTTAATGTCCGGTTGTAGAAAACCCGAAGTTGACCTTAATTAAAATACATCAACCGCGTGTGTAACCGTGATGGTCCCTTCTCGGCGGAGTCCGGGAAGTGAACACGGTGTTGGAGTTATGTTTGACGCAGGTTGCTCTAGGATCACTTCTTGATCGCTACTAGCTTCACGACCGTGCCTTGCTTCTCTTCTCGCTCTCTTTTGCGATCGTAGCCACCATATATGCTAGTCGCTTGCTGCAGCTCCACCTCATTACACTAACCTTCCCTTAAGCTTAAATAGTCTTGATCTCGCGGGTGTGAGATTGCTGAGTCCCCATGACTCACAGATTCTACCAAAACAGATGCAGGTACCGGTGATACCATCGCAGATGGCGCAACTGAGCTGATGTGGGAGTTTGATGAGGCCCTTGTGTCGTGGGGAGCTGTGGGCATGAGCACCTATGGGGAAGGGAGCCCCTTCTGGTCCGGCAAGGAGCGGAGGGCCGCGCGAAGAGCAGATCGAGGTCGGGCGTGCGGGGGAAACGAGCGATTTTTACCCAGCTTCAGAGCTCTCCGGAGAGATAAAACTCCTACTGCTGCTTTTGTGTTTGTATTTGTTCTTTGCTCGAAAGCGTGGGTATGCTGTTCTTTCCAATCTACGAACCCCTTCTACGTGCGCACGGGCCTCCTTTTTATAGTCCAATGGGGTCACCGACAGGTGGCAACACAGAGAGAGGGGTAGAAAGGTAAAAACGTGGGTTGGTACAACTCCTATCTACAGTGCCCCCTACCTAACTCTGACGGCAGGGGACAAGAGCATTTAATGCCCGTCCGGTCGCTCCAACAGTGCAGGAAACGACCGTTAGGGGCGCCACCGATCGCCACGATGGCCTCCTAGTCACCTTTGCTTGCCACCTCGCACCGCTAGGCTGCACAGCAACACGCCATGTGCTCCAGGAATGATCCTATGGCGACACGTCGTCGGGTGAGCTGGAGCGTGGGCGCAGAGTGGTGGCTTTGCCGCGGCAAGCGGCTTGCCGCGGTCGCTGCCTTGCCGCACCCGTGAGCTTGCCACTCGTCGGGTCTTGCCGGGATGCGCGGTGCGTTGTGGCAAGGCTTCTGAAGCGTCTTGGTTGGCCTTCCCGGCAAGCTCCTCTTGCCGTGGTCTTGCTCTTTCCGGCAAGCTTCTCTTGCCGGGGCCTTGTTCTTTCCCGGAAAGCTCCTCTTGCCGGGGCCTTGTCATCACAACTAACACTTTGTTCTTGAATGGCAGTAAATGGGAGTGACGGAGGGTCTTGGCGGGCGTCCGGCAAGCCTTGCCGCGGGGTGCTGCAACCGCCCGTGCCCAAGTTCGGGGTACTAAGGTACCCCTACTTTAGTACACCGACAGGAGCCCCCGGGCCTGGGCCATACACGGTGCCGAGCGCTGTTGGGCCAGGCCCAAAACAGGGCACGGGCACACGCGGCCTGGGTCCAAACCAGATCCGCTCCGAATCCACCGCGTCCTCCCGTAACGGCACGCGTCAATCGCGGCGTCGTGGGAGACGTCGTGGTCAATACTTAAATCCAGGAAATGCTCAACGTTCACCTCCCCCATTTATACGCAGAGGAAACAGGGCCGTTCCCCCACCTTCTCCACTTGCAGTTCCTTCCTCCGAAAGCTCCGCCGCTCCCCTCTGCTTCCCAAGCCGAAAGAGAACAGCGCTCCGCCGCCCGCCGCCGCCGTCGTCCTCAACGCTTCCGCGCCCCCCCCCCCCGCCGCTTCCGCCATGGCTCCAAAGACCAGCAAGGCCGAGAAGTCGGCCGAGGCGTTGCGGCTTGAGGCGCTGCGCAAGAAACGAGTGCTTTTCCGCTCCGAGCTCACCCGAAAGGCGCTGCGGGAGGAGTTCTACCTCTTCTGGTCGACGCAGACGCGAGCGCATCCGCGCACGCCGGTGCTTTCCGCCGAGGCTTCCAAATCGAAATGGTGCCCAAAAGGGTACTATTTCTTTCCAGTGTTCTTCTATTGTGGGCTCTGCCCACCTTTTTCAGACTTCTTCTGCGACATCATGAATACCTACGGGTTTCATCTTCTTGACTTCACCCCCAACGCCGTTCTGACAATGGCGGTTTTCGCACACCTCTACGAGAACTTTGTCGGAATCCACCCAAGTGTCGCTCTTTTTCGCCATTATTTCACCCCCCGAGCCGAGAAAGGAGAGCCATTGGCTGGCGGAGTTGCCTGGATCTCACGAACCGGCATGAAGGAGGTGTATCTGGCGGGCGAGCTACGCAGAAAGTGGGATGAGTGGAGGGCGGAATGGTGCTGGATCTGTGACGCCAATCCGCCGCCATTCACCAACCTGCGCCAGGCTCGAGTAGTTCGCGGCGGCGACTGGGGCGCTCTGTCGCCGGACGACGCCAAGCTAAAGATTGCCACCACCCGAATCCTCCGGCTCAGGCTTGCCGGGCTCACGATAGGGGCGGTCGGCGCGGATTTCCTTCACCGTCGCATCGCCCCTCTGCAGAAGAGGGGGAGGCCCACCTGGCAGTTTGGCGGCCCGGCGGATATCATGAGGTTGCGCCCAGGCCTCAATTTCAACTTCACAGTTCTGGAGCTTGACGGGATGCTGAGGGAGCTGTTCAAGCATGACCCCGACCACCCAGAGTGGTTCAGGCTGCCGCAGGGCGTCGTTCCATTGTGCAACAACTCCCAGCGCGATCGCATCTGTGCAATGATGCCAGAGTGCGATTTGCATGGGATAGTCCCAACTTGGATGGAGCCCACCGATGACGTCGTGCAGCAATTCTTCGATGACTTGGCGGAGGTAGCAGTCAACTCCGATGAGCAGAGGCTCCTCACCCGCGCCACCACCGAGAACGAGATGCGCTACATCGCCACCAGGGCCGAGGAGGCTGCAGCAGCCGTTGCCGCAGGCGAGTTTGGCTTCACGTTGGAGGAAGCAGAGGCGGCTGAGGCGGCGAGCCTTGCCAACAGGGAGGACCTTGCTGGAGAGGTTGCTGGCGAGGGGGAGCCCGAGGCCGAAGCGAGCGAGCCCGCCGAGGGCGCGAGCGGCCAGCCGTCTTCGAGCATCTTGCCGCAGGCGGAGCCCCCAGCGCAGCCCCAATTCCAACCAAGAAGGCGCCTCCGTCGAGCTGGAGGTACGGCAGGAGGGCAGGCAGTCCAGCAGCCGAGGCGCCGTGGGACACGCTCCACCGCGGCAAGTACCGTTGCCGCGGGAGGGTTCCAGGTTGTGCCGTCAGCTGGGGCGGGATCTTCCATAGCCGCCGCGCCTGATCCTGCCGCAGCTCCCGGCAAACGCCGAAGGGAGCCTACTCCTCCGCCACACCGTGCAGAGAGGGTACCGGACTTCGACCTCTCCGCGCTGAGCTCCTCCGATGATGACGAAGAGGAGGACGAGGAGGAGTAAGACTTTCTTCTCGCTGTTCTTGATTTTCTTTGATCTTTGCTGTTTCTTGTCTTGCATCTGATCTGCTTCTCCCTGAACCTTGTTCCTTTTCAGGACTCTGGCCGAGAGGGCGGTGAAGAGGGCCAAGATCCCCGTGGTCGACATCGAGGACGATCTTGCTGTGACAGCGGAAGATACGTCTGAGACCACCTTGACGGACCCGATCCCTTCTCCTCGCGGCAGCCCCCAGCACAGCCCCCAGCGTAAGTGCCTGGTTCACTTCCTGTTGTGGGGCGCGCATGGGTGCTTTTCCTTTTGCTGACATCTTGATTGTTGATTCATTTGTGTAGGAGCAGAACAGGCCCACCAGGAGCAACCAGAGGCCACCCCGGAGGTTTCGTCGGCTTCGACTACGCCGCCAAGGGCCGATTCCCCGACAAGGGAGCACTCCCTGGCAAGGGAGGGATCCCCGGCAAGGGGCGGAACCAGTGAGCCCACAGTGGTGGAGCCCATGGTCACGGAGCCCAGCACAGGTAACCCTCCTTGTCGGAAACTTTCCCTTGGATTCTTCTTCTTATTCTTCTTTTCTTTCTCTTGGATGTCTGCTCGACTTTTTCTTCCTCTTCCTATCCTCAGATCCCCCTCTTAGGGACCCGATGGAAACTGAGGCCACCGGCGAGGAGGGCGCACGCGGCAACACTGGGGATGTTGCCGCTAACGAGGAAGAGGCCGGCGCTGATGAAGCCGCCGACGATGAAGCCGCCAAGGCTGCTGGCGCGGGAGCCGGCGAGGGATCCGGCGATCGTACTGACGACCCGGAGGACACAGGAGTGCAAGGCGCTGCACCGACCGCCGACCCCTCCGCCGCTGATGCAGCGCTGGGCTCTGAGGAGCCCCAGGCAGGCGCTTACTTGAAGGCCGGCGAGGGCGTATACATCAAGCTTCCCTGGTCGTCGAGCTCCAGGGCGCCGGTCGAAGGAGAGGAGTTTGACGGGGAAGTACTTGCTTCTGCTGGGCTGGCAGTGGTTGACGCACCCGGCAGCAGCAGTGGCGAATCTGAGGAGGAGCGGTTGCTCCGGAAGTTGGTGTCACTCTACCGCGCCCGGCAAGCGAAGCTTGAGTCCCGGGAGGCGCTTGTCGCGCAGGCGGGAGTTGATATAGAGAAACACGCGCATGAGCTCCGGAACCGCAACCAGGAGGCCCTCCGATCCATTGCGGAGGAGAGGGCGCAACTTGGCGAGG
This sequence comes from Triticum aestivum, assembly GCF_018294505.1. NCBI lineage: Eukaryota > Viridiplantae > Streptophyta > Magnoliopsida > Poales > Poaceae > Triticum > Triticum aestivum. The sequence goes on along the minus strand of NC_057795.1, from coordinate 293,998,078 downwards.
CAAAGGAGGCGTTCATCCTGGAGAAGGCTGAAGCCGAGGAGCAGCAGAGGCTCGCCGCCGAGGAGATGTCCAGGCGGGAAGGTGAGCTGACACAGAAGAAGGCTAGTCTGGACAGCCATGAGGAGGAGCTCGAGGCACGAGAGCAGCCACTTGGCGGGGCACTCAAGGAGGCAAAGGACGCTGCTGCGGCCGCCGAGGCCGCCAAGAAGGAGTTAGAAGAGAAAGTGGCGCGGCTGGAGGCAGACGTGGGAAAGAAAAATGAAGAGCTTGCCGTACTCCAGCGCGAACGCGAGAAGGACGCACTTGCCCATGGCGATCTGCAAGCTCAACTCGCCGAGAAGGCCAAGGAACTGAATGTCGCCAAGGACTCAAGCGCCGATCTGGAGACGAAGCTGGCCACCTTGACGGAGACACTGGATGCTGCCAAGAAGCGGGAGGATGACTTGAAGAAGGAGCTCAAGGGCCACGAAGAGCTGCTGACGAGGGCCGCTGAGACCCAGAACACCTTCAAGGCCACGGTGGAGCTCTGGACGGAGGACCTCGTCAACATCGCTGCATCCATTGACGAGGAGCTGGCGGAGCTGGACTTGGCGGGCTTCGGGTACTCCACTGAGGAAAACCTCCAGCCCAGCGCCAAGCTTACGCTTTTCTTCAAGGGCGTGGTGACGGCTCTCCAGCAGCTCCGGGAAAGGATCCCGAAGCAGCTGGCCAACGAGTCGCGCGCGATCTGCGCCAAGGTCCTAGAGAAGGTGTTGGTGAAGATACTCTTCCGCAACCCGAACCTCGACCTCTCCCGTTTCCTCAAGAAGCTGCCGGCAGGTGCCGATCTTGAAGAGCTCAAAGCCATCATCGCACCCATTGTGGACAAGATCAACGAAGTCAGGAGGGTCGACGGCGAGCGCGTGGATTAGGCCACCCTTCTTCTCCCTTTCCTTGCCGCTGCTAGATATGTCATAGGAATAACTCATCAACGCGCCGCAAGTTATTTATTGTAATATAACTTTATCCTGGGCACTACTTATTACGTTATCTCCTTTACTTGATTCCATCCCTTGTATGATTTTACCCTACGCTTTTAGGGACCTTGCCGGCGCAAGCACACTTGCTGAGTGCGGAACATCAGCAGCCCGCTGGCGGTGCTGCCTCCGGCAAGAAACCTTGTCGGGGCTAGTTGCAGCGCACTTGTATTGTTGAGCGGACTCGAAAACAAATCAATGGCGCAACTTAGCCGCGAGTCGATTCCTCCACGCACAGGTTTTCCATACAAGGCATAGTCGTTCAAGGAGTATAACTTAAAAATTCGAAAAATGACTGTGCTCAAACTTTGGCAACTTAGCTTTTCTGTTGTTTGTGTCCCGGCAAATCTTGAGCTTTTTTGAACGACGCCTGGTCCATACATTTATCCTCTCCTCTCCCCCCCCGGTGAACTTGTGGGCGGAGGAACCTTCTTTTTGAGCAAAAGAAAGAAGAGAAAATAAGGTTATGGAGCTTTAAGGCTCGTTATTGCTTACCGGGAGCAAGTTCTGCACAAAGTGTCAGTGTATACATGCTATAAAAGAAAAAGGCATGCAATTTGATAATATGTGCTGAACACATGATCTTTATTTAGGCACGGGATCTGCGCCCGGCTTTGTACAAAGGGTTACATGCAACAGCGGCAAGGCTTGTACAAAAGGTGGTTGCCGGGACAGCAGGTTCCGGCAACCGCGCCTTATGGGTAAAACTTACGAAGATGCTCTATGTTCCAGGAGTTGCTCACCGGAATGCCATCTTCGGTCTCAAGGCGGACAGCGCCAGGCCTAGTCACTCGCTTTACCCGATAAGGGCCTTCCCACTTTAGCGTCAACTTGTTGGAATTCTTGGCGGATTGAACGCACCGAAGAACAAGGTCGCCTTCCTCGAAGCTTCTGGCATTAACTTTGCGGCTATGGTAGCGGCGCAAAGCTTGCTGGTAACGAGCAGCTCATACAGCAGCCTGAAGACGATCTTCCTCGAGGAGCAGCGCGTCATCTTGCCGCAGCTGCTCTTGCTGAAGCTCAGCATAAGCGAGCACTCGAGGCGATCCGTATACGAGTTCCATGGGGAGAACTGCCTCTGCTCCATAAACAAGAGCAAAAGGTGTCTGGCCAGTGGCTCGATTTGGCGTCGTTCTGATCGACCAAAGAACCACTGGCAGCTCCTCGATCCAATTCCTTCCGCACTTGCGCAGCCTGTCGAAAGTTCTGGTCTTGAGCCCGCGCAGCACTTCAGCGTTTTCCCTCTCCGCTTGACCGTTGCTTCTCGGGTGAGCAACAGAAGCGAAGCTGATCTTGGCGCCAAGATCTTGGACATACTGCATGAAGGCGCGGCTCGTGAATTGTGTGCCATTGTCGGTGATGATCCTGTTAGGGACTCCGAAACGGCAAACAATTGACCTGAAGAACTTGACTGCTGACTGTGCTGTCACCTTTCTCACTGGTTCCACTTTCGGCCACTTTGTGAACTTGTCGATTGCAACGTACAAGTACTCAAAGCCCCCGACAGCTCGGGGAAAGGGGCCGAGGATGTCGAGCCCCTAGACCGAAAATGGCCAGGATAAAGGGATTGTTTGGAGAGCTTGAGCTGGTTGATGAATCTGTTTGGAGTGGAACTGGCACGCTTCACACTTGGTTACTTGTGCAGCTGCATCCCGGAGGGCTGTTGGCCAAAAGAAACCTTGCCGGAAAGCTTTGCCTGCAAGTGCTCTTGCACCGATGTGGTGACCACATATGCCTCCATGTATCTCCGCCAACAGCTCTTGTCCTTCTTCCCGGGAAATGCACTTCAATTTCACTCCGTTGAATCTTTTTCTGTATAGTATGTCATCGACAAACTGGTAGATACTTGATTGTCGGGCTACTTTCTCTGCTTCTTCTTGCTCTTCGGGAAGTTCTCCTGTTTGAAGGAAACGGACTATCTGTTGTGCCCATGTCGGAGCTTGTGGCTCAACAACAAGGGCTAAAGGCGCCAATGCTGCTGCGGGAACATCCGCTTCCACGGCAAGGATCTGGGATCCTGTCGGAGCGTGATGCTCCCCGGCAAGCGTGTCGGGACACGGCTTGTCGGGAGCGTCTGCTCCAACGGAACAAACCCTAGGGCTTGCCGGAGCAGATTGCTCCTTAGTACTTTCTTTGTTGATCCTGGGGACCTTCTTGGCGGCGGCTTCGGGGAGCTCTGCCGGAAAGTAGTCGCTGGTAACCAACTTTCTCTTCTTGTTCTGCCCAGTTGATGGTGTGACAGATGGTTGAGTCAGCTTGAGCACAAAAATTCCTGGTTCCACAGGTAACTTGAGGGCGGCACATTTTGACAGGCCATCTGCAATGTCATTTTGAGCTCTTAGAACGTGTTCCATCTGCAGGCCGTCAAAATGCTCTTCCAGCTTCCTCACTTCATCAATGTAGGCTTCCATCAACGGACTCTGATAATCTTTATTAACTTGGCGGACGACAAGCTGTGAGTCACCCCTGACAATAAGCTTCTTGATCCCAAGCTCTGCCGCGATTCTGAGTCCGGCAAGCAAGCCTTCATATTCTGCAGTATTGTTTGTTGCTTGCTCCTTGGGAAAGTGCATCTGAACCACGTACTTGAGGTGCTCTCCGGTGGGTGCGACAAGTAGTATGCCCGCACCGGCGCCTTGCAGCGAGAAGGCGCCGTCAAAGTACATGATCCATTCTTTGCTCGCTTCCTTGACGGGGATGCTCCTCTCCGGAGTTTCTTCATCAGGCGTTGGCGTCCATTTTGCTATGAATTCTGCCAATGCTCGGCTCTGAATAGTTGAAGTGCTTTCAAACTTGAGGCCAAAGCTTGACAGTTCCAGTGCCCACTCGACAATCCTGCCCGTTGCTTCTGGATTTTGCAGTATCCTCTTCAACGGAAAGCGAGTGACAACTGTGATCTCATGTGCTTGGAAGTAATGGCGCAGCTTCCTGGAGGCCATGAGAAGGCCAAAAAGCAACTTCTGCACAAGGGAACTGACGAAGTAAACTGGGCGCTGCACCATCTTTTCTGTTTTTCTTCCGGCAACTGTACAAATCCATCCTTGCCGGAGCCAGAACTTGACGGGGAAGCCCCCTGCTTGTCGCTGGACTCGCTTGCCGCGGCCGCTGGCTCATCATCAGCCTCCCTCTCTGCTACTAACGCAGCACTAACCACTTGATTGGTTGCCGCCAGATATAGCAGCAACTTCTCTTGTGGTTTAGGTGCGACAAGTGTTGGAGTGGAGGATAGGTATCTCTTCAAGTCCTGCAGCGCAGCCTCCACTTCTGGAGTCCATTTCATCGGACCTGCCTTTTTCAAGATTTTGAAAAACGGCAGGGCGCGCGCAACAGACTTAGAGATGAACCTACTGAGAGCAGCAACGCAGCCGGCAAGCTTTTGTACATCCTTGACGCGCTTCGGGGCTTCAATCTGCTCGATGGCTTTGATCTTGTCGGGATTGGCTTCAATCCCCCTCTAAGATACAAAGAATCCGAGAAGCTTGCCGGAAGGGACTCCAAACACACACTTCTCGGGATTCAGCTTGAGATTGATCTTGCGCAGATTTGCAAAAGTCTCATCCAAATCCTGGATCAGAGTCTCTTTGTCCTTGCTCTTGACCACTATGTCATCCATGTAAGCTTCTACGTTTTTGTGCAGCTGTGGCTCAAAAGCATGACTGACTACTCTTGCAAATGTTGAACCAGCATTCTTTAGTATGAAAGGCATTCGTACAAAGCAGTACATGCCACATGGAGTAATGAATGCGGTTTTCTCTTCATCCTCTTCTGCCATGAAGATCTGATGATATCCTGAATATGCATCAAGGAATGAAAGCAGATCACACCCTGCCGTGGAGTCGGAAATCTGGTCAATGCGCGGCAAGGGAAATGGATCCTTGGGGCAAGCTTTATTAACATCAGTGAAGTCAATACAGAGCCTCCACTTCCCATTCGCCTTGCGCACGACCACTGGATTGGCTAACCACGTTGGATGGAGTACTCCTCGGACGAGGCCAGCTGCTTCCAACTTCTTGATCTCTTCTGCAATGAACTCTTGGCGTTCTACTGCTTGTTTCCTGACTCTCTGCTTGATGGGCCACGCGTGAGGACAGACGGCAAGGTGGTGCTCAATTACTTTCCTGGGAACGCCGGGGATGTCAGATGGTTGCCATGCAAACACATCGACATTCGCCCGCAGGAAAGCAATGAGCGCGCTTTCCTATTTAGGATCAAGCGTTGCACTGATGGTGAAGGTACCACCAGTGCCGTCCTCCTTGGCGGCCACTTTCTTGGTCTTTGGTGAAGCTGTCTTTGCCTTCTTGCACTTGCCGGTGGAGCTCGATGGTGCGTCCTCGATGGCGGCGCAGTGCTCCGAGGAGGTGCGCTTGCCAGAGTGGGCATCAGAGCTACTCTTGCCGGACTTGGTCTTCTTCTTCCCCCCGGGAGCTTCAGCGGCAAGTGGCTTGCGCTCTGCTGCGGCTGCTGCTTCCCGGTAGATCTTGTCGGTACAGATAAGTGCATCCTTCTTGTCGCCCTGGACAGAAATGACACTTATCGGACCGGGCATCTTGAGCACATTGTAGGCATAGTGAGAGGCTGCCATGAAGTTGGCGAGCGCTGGACGACCAAGTATCCCATTGTATGGCAATGGAAAATGAGCAACATCAAATGTGACTCTCTCTGTCCTGAAATTCAGCTCGCTGCCGAACGTCACTGGCAGTGTGATCTTCCCCTTTGGCTTGCTCCTTCCCGGGTTGATTCCTTGAAAGGTACCAGTTTCTTCGAGCTCGCTGTCGGGGATCTGGAGCTTCTTGAGCACTGCGGAGGAGATGAGATTTAGGCCGGCCCCTCCGTCAACCAACATCTTTGTGACCTTGAGGTTGCGGATGGTTGGTGAAACCAACATCGGCAAGCACCCGACCGCAGTGATGCGATCAGGGTGATCCTCAACGTCAAAGACGATGGGCGTGCTGGACCACTTCAGGGGCTTGCGCGATTCGACTGATGGCTCTGCTGCATTCACCTCCCGCACCCATTGTTTGAGTTGACGGTGCGAGGTGTGCAGAGAAGCACCACCGTCAACGCACAAAACCTCCGTCGCCTTCTGAAACTCTTGATCGTCGGTCTCATCCTCATCCATCTCATCATCCTCATCCTCTTCTTCGTCCTTGTCGCGGCCACGGGGAGGTCTATCTCCTTGCCGCTGTTGGGCCTTGCTGCGGCGCCCTCCCTGGGCGGGAGGTTTCTTTCCGGATCCTCCGCCACCTTTCTGGGCCTTCTCCTTGTCGTGGCGCTCGTATTCAGCTCTCTGTAGCTCCACCATCTGCTCAACTTTCTTGCATGCTTGGAGGTCATGGCCCTTGGTGCGATGGATCTTGCAATACTGCTTGCCGGAGCCGTCCTGCTTGTCGGCGGCCACCACAGCCTCGCCGGAGTCGTCAGCCTTGGCCTTGTCGGAGCCGCCTCCGTTGCCGGACTGCTCAACAACTAGCACATCCTTAGCCTTTCTCTTTCTGTTATTCCGCCTCCGGTTCCTCCTTGCCGGAGGGGCGTCCTCACTGTCAGATCCTTCTGCTCCTGCGTTCTCTCCGGGGAGTTTCCTCCCCTCTTCAGCACGGGCACACTTGTCGGCCAGAGCATAGAGCTCGCTGACATCTCTGATCTTGCACATCGCCATCTCCTCCCTCATCCTGCGATTACGCACGTTCTGATGGAACGCGCTGATAACCGCGGCAGGGTGGACGTCTGGGATGTTGCGTTGCACCTGGCTGAATCTCTGTATGTACTTGCGCAGGGGTTCTCCTTCCTTCTGGGCAAGCAAATGAAGATCGCTTTCCTGGCCATGGGGCTTGTGGCCGCCTGTGAAGGCGCCGACAAACTGATGGCACAGGTCCGCCCACGAAGAGATGGAGCCATCCGGCAAGTGCATAAGCCAAGATCTGATGTTGGGCTTGAGTACCAACAGGAAGTAGTTGGTGAGGATCTTCTCGTCGCGCCCCCCGGCAGCCTGCACCGCGATGGTGTAGACGCTGAGGAACTCCGACGGATGTATCCTGCCATCGTACTTCTCGGGCACGTCTGGCTTGAAGTTCTTGGTGTTGGGCCACTGGACTTGCCGCAGCTCACGAGTGAACACAAGACAACCCACCGCGTATGGCAAGTCGCCTGGTTCCCCTGGCGCGTGCATATCGACAGTGGGCCCAGCGCGCTGGTCGGACTGACGTCGCGCTTCTCTCAGACGCTCAATGCGAGTGCGAGCGTCTTCGTGTCGTCGTTCTTGGATAACTTGGCGTTGATCGCGGCGAGTTCGCGGGTCCGACGAGGCAGTGGAGTCGGCGTCGAGGTTGGCCCGACGAGTCGGCGATCTTGGCCTTCGCGGCGGAGAGTGCACGGTGGTGGCACCCCGAGCGGCTTTGTCGGCGTCGGCTCGCGCCTGGGCGTCTTGCCGGGGCTTCGATGCGCTCGGTTGCCGGGGCTTGTCGCCGTTGGCGAAGCCGATGAGGCTATAAATGGCCATCCTCCAGTCATCAATCTTGTGTGGCGCCGGAGGGTAATCTAGAAGCAGCTGGGCTCGGGCCAGCGCTTCCTCTGGAGTCTTGGGTGGCGGCGGCAACGAGCGGCGCGAGGAGCGGGATGTGCTCGGGCTCCCAACTGGATTGGAAGGAGCGGTACCCCGTCCGGGCGACCGCACCACACTCGCGCCAGCATGCTGGCATGCATGCTGGTCTTGAACGTCCCGCGACCCACCAGCCTGGCCTTGCTCCAACGCGAGCACGGTGCTAGGAGCACTAGGGCGTTGTCGACCCTGCACCTCCTGGGATGGGCGTGGTGTCTGTACGGTTGCCGACGCTTGAGGGGCCTTGTTTTTGGACCTGGTGACGACGTGAGTCCCACCGTCGGCGCCCGCTCCTCCGCCGGCGTCTACTCCACTGCCCGTTTGCTCCTGCGGCGGCAGTGGAATCAACGTGGACGGAGCGGCCACCTCCGAAGGCTTCTTCTTTGGTGGCATATCAATGAAGATGTTGATGTAGCGCGCGCGGAGACCGGATCAGGTTCGCACGACATCGACGCCCCTACCTGGCGCGCCAAAGATGTCGTGGGGAGCTGTGGGCACGAGCACCTATGGGGCAGGGAGCCCCTTCTGGTCCGGCAGGGAGCGGAGGGCCGCACGAAGAGCAGATCGAGGTCGGGCGCGCGGGGGAAACGGGCGATTTTTACCCAGCTTCGGAGCTCTCCGGAGAGATAAAACTCCTACTGCTGCTTTTGTGTTTGTATTTGTTCTTTGCTCGAAAGCGTGGGTATGCTGTTCTTTCCAATCTGCGAACCCCTTCTACGTGCGCACGGGCCTCCTTTTTATAGTCCAAAGGGATCACCGACAGGTGGCAACGCAGAGAGAGGGGTAGAAAGGTAAAAACGTGGGTTGGTACAACTGCTATCTACAATGCCCCCTACCTAACTCTGACGGCAGGGGACAAGAGCATTTAATGCCCGTCCGGTCGCTCCAATAGTGCAGGAAACGACCGTTAGGGGCGCCACCGATCGCCACGATGGCCTCCTAGTCACCTTTGCTCGCCACCTCGCACCACTAGGCTGCACAGCAACACGCCATGTGCTCCAGGAATGATCCTATGGCGACACATCGTCGGGTGAGCTGGAGCGTGGGCGTAGAGTGGTGGCTTTGCCGCGGCAAGCGGCTTGCCGCGGTCGCTGCCTTGTCGCACCCGTGAGCTTGCCGCTCGTCGGGTCTTGCCGGGACGCGCGGTGCATCGTGGCAAGTCTTCTGAAGCGTCATGGTTGGCCTTCCCGGCAAGCTCCTCTTGCCAGGGTCTTGCTCTTTCCGGCAAGCTTCTCTTGCCAGGGCCTTGTTCTTTCCCGGCAAGCTCCTCTTGCCGGGGCCTTGTCATCACAACTAACACTTTGTTCTTGAATGGCAGTAAATGGGAGTGACGGAGGGTCTTGGTGGGCGTCCGGCAAGCCTTGCCGCGGGGTGCTGCAACCGCCCGTGCCCTAGTTCGGGGTACTAAGGTACCCCTACTTTAGTACACCAACACCTTGGTCATTACTATGTTTCATTTCCAGACGATCCGTAGTGGAGCCCAGTTGGGACGATCGGGGATCTGTGTTGCATTTGGGGTAGTCTTCTTTTATTTTGGTTCCGTAGTCGGACCTTGAGTGTAATCTGAATAATGGATGTTTATTTATGTATTGTGTGAAGTGGCGACTGTAAGCCAACTATGTATCTCTTTCCCTTATGTATTACATGGGTTGTGCGAAGATTACCTCAGTTGCGACATTGCTTTCAATGCGGTTATGCCTCTAAGTCGTGCTTCGACACGTGGGAGATATAGCCGCATCGAGGGCGTTACACCAGGCCCGGCTCCGCGCGCTTGGATACCCAGGAGGGAGTTCCCATCCAGAACGCATGGAACATTCAAAATCTCCGGAGATTCTACCCCTGAGCGAGGCCCAGTGCCTGTGGAAAAGGCCCGGTGCCTGTGAAGAAGGCCAATGCCTGTGAAGCTACCGCATTTTGTGAAGGCCCGGCGCCTGTGAAGAAGGCGAACACCTGTGAAGCTACCACATTTTGGGAAGGCCGAGTGCCTGTGAAGAAGGCCAACACCTATGAAGCTACGACATTTTGGGAAGGCCCGGTGCCTGTGAAGAAGGCCAATGCCTGTGAAGCTCGCCGCCCGTGACACTCTCACGTAATAATGAGTGGGGCTGTACACGCCCCGGAGTCTCCGGAGTGCCGCCCTCGGGCCTCGGGGGCTCCCGCCCACGCCCAGTGGCAGCACTTAGCTCCGCGCTGGTGAGAAGACGTCGAAGACTAGATTAGGTGCCGGACACGGCTTTTTTCATTTGCTTTCTGCAGTTGGCTTGTTCTTTCCTATTTGAAGTTTTGTCGAAGCTGTCGCTGCCTCTGGCTTGAGACCCTTTGTCTTTTTTGCTCACTTGCCTCGGTTTTCCCTCACGCAAGTCTCGCAAGGGAGGTACGCGGGTACCCTCGCGAGTGTTTTCTGCCCCGGTCGTTTGAAGCTCTCCTATCTGAGTCCGCAGGGGGCACACCACTCCAAGTCCTTGCCCCACGGGCATCGCGACGCGAGCACAGGACCTGGGTCAGTCGCCCCCACAACCAAACCGGAAGCTACCCCTCTTGACTAATCCTTACAGGACATAAAGTGCGCGGCGAGGCCTCGGCCTCGGGAGGCAAAGGCCGCCATGCCCACCCGGGTTGAGTAACTCCCGCGCACGGGCACACGGCACGGACGTAGCACAGAAATAGTGGAAACAACACGACAATTAACAGTAACAGTTCAACATGCCCCCGCAGGGCCCTACACTACTTCCTCTTTTTGCGCAGGAAAGGAAGAAAGGCAAAACAAGCATGACCGGCTCGGCACCAGCTCACGACGAGGGCTCGTACTGCTTTCGGAGCTCGGTCAGATTCCCTCCTCTCGCTTCACTGGGACACAACGGCAGACCGACCCGCTACCTTCCCCCAGGCGGGCGCGACGATGCGGGGGCTGGTCGCGACCCCTGCTTGAGGAGCTGCTGTCTGAAGGAGAGTCGCCAAAGCTTGGCAAGCCCCGGGCGCCGCTGCCCACGCGCCTGCCGCCATCTCCGTCCCGATCAACGCCAAGGCTGGGCGCCCTGCCGCGGTCATCATCTTTGGGGCAGCACCCGGCACGATGACCGTCTTCCTCGAACACCCTCATGTAGAGGGTGGCGTCGCCATCGAACTTGAAGTGCAGGGTGCACCGCCGGCTCAGGCCATGCGCGCGGGCAAAATTTTGCCAGCCGCGGGTCAGGGCCAAACCCCCGGCGGCCGAAACCTCCAGCGAAGCCCAGGAGGCCCTGCTGTAGCAACCGTCCGCCTGAAGCCAGAGGCCGCCCGGAGCGCCGGCCAGAAGTTCACCTACGAAGAAGCGTGGAAGCTGGAGCCAAGTGCTGGTCGGGTCCGCCGACCACATGACAAACACCGGCAGCACTTCCGCCGAGCGGAAGCGTGACCTGGGGGGTCGCGCAGCCACGGCGTGCCTCCCATCGATGACTGGGCGCTCATCGCCACGCAAGGAGCCGCCTCCACGACCGCGGGAAGCCACCATGGGGGATGCAGGGTGCTTGCGGGGGCGGCCCCGACCGCGCTTGGTTAGAGGAGAGTCAGGCCCTTCCTGGCAAGCCTTTCCCTTCTCCGCGGCCAAGAACCTCTTCGACGGAGCCATGGGGATAGCGAGCAGCTAGGGTGAAGAAGAGGAGGAGTAGCAGAGGGAGATGAACTGGAATGGCTCGCGCCGTTTCGTACTTATAGCTAGAGGAGGCCAACCGTCGGCCTCCACGATCGCAGGTAATCATGACCCATATTTGCATGCAGGGACTTTTCAAGTCGTGCGGTTGCCGAGGCGTCGTGGGGAAGCGGAGACGCCCACGTCCAATCAATATCCACGCGGCGCCCAAGGCCGCAGGCTATTGGGGCCCGCGGCGCTTTGCACTCTCTGCTAAGCCAAGTCCGGGTGCGCCTTGGGCCTGGGGGCTACTGTCGGCATTCTGGGAACGGGGGTCCCCAGACTTGCCTGCCTGCGGCGTGGCTCAAGTGGGGGCCCAATGTAGCCCAGCTTCATCAGCTCAAGCTCAAGACCCTCGCGAGGGGCCAAGCCTTGCGGGGCGGACGTCAGGAAGCTTCCTCAGGAGCAGCCTCCTCCGGTAGTCTCGCAAGGAGGCGGAGAGATCAAGGCGGGGTATCTCCCGAGGAGCCAGTGACGCAAGCCATGACGACCGAAGGCCAGGCGGGCGCCGGCCTGTGTAGTGTCCTTGTTTCCCTTTCGGTGCAAAGGGGGCAAGCACAGGCCAAGGCATCAAGCAAAGGTTACTGTTTCGGTGCAATAAGACCAAGACCAGTAGAACGGCAGGATGGAGGTCATCGTGGAGCCCAGGGCGGCGTCATCGTCAGGGCCTTTGGCAGCTGAAGACCAACTTTAGTCAGGATAAGTGTACCAGATGTTCCCCTTCAAAATGGCCAATTGTTGGCGCCCTTCCCGTTCATTATTTGGGGAGAGGCCCAGGGCCTCGCTCTATAAATAGGACTAGCCACCACAGGATAGAGGCATCGAGAAATAGATCGCCAGAGAGAGAGAGAGAAGCGACTGAACTCACCCAAGCAGTTCATCACACCAGCTCAAGAACAACCCCTCGCGAGGCTGTTCTCCCTTTGTACTGTTTACCATCAGCCCCTGAGGCAATCCACCACACCACACACTGGAGTAGGGTATTACACCACAATGGTGGCCTGAACCAGTATAAATCTCGTGTCCCTTGTGTGTTCATCTTTCTTGCTTAGATCTTTGCGAAACTTTGAGACGTGAGCTGGTAGGGGAGAGATCTACGTGCGCACCCCAGTGTTCGAACCTCAAGGGTCTGCCGGAACCCGAAATCCGACAATACCATTATTATGCAACCTACGTGCAACTATTGCCCCCAAGTTCTAATCTTTATTACCTAACACAACACTCTTGAGGACACAAAGATCAAGGACACACATGTGACATGCTTCATCTTTACCGTTAATGCATCTACCAATGAAGAGAGCAAAATAATGTATAGCAGGAAAATGAATGCTCCCTATGGTAGCTTGTGCTATATCCCTAGATTCTCCCATAGTAATACTAGCAAGAAAGTCTTTATATTCTGATTTGTGGGGATCATTAACATTGCCCCACTGCGGGAGTTTGCAAGCTGTTGTAAAATCTTCTAAGTCCATGGTATAAGATTTATCATAAATATCAAACAGGACACTCTGAGAATTACGTGAACATTTATATTTAAACCTTCTTACGAATGAATCAGTCAATTGATAGTACCGACGACACTTATCTTGTAAGAAGTCCTCGAGATCAGCATTACACACATATGCGTCAAATTCATCCTTAATGCCTGCATTGACCATAAAATTGTGTGATGGCCACTTACAAGATCGCACTTTTGCATCCCTCGGTGCTTCATCGTCTTGCTCACGCATAACACGCCTGGGTCATTTCTTTATTGAGGAACTCCCTTGGTACATTCTCCTAGACATATTTCTTTTTTTTTGAAAAATTTCTGAAATTTTAGTAACTTCAAAATAAAAGTGAATAAAACTAAACAAGATTGGTAGCAACTACTCCTACAAGTTCCTAAAGCCTATATCATGCATTAGAATTACTTGGGACCTCATAAATTTGGCATGCAAGCTCAAGAACAGGGTCACCTATGCAGCAAAAATTTGCAATGAATAAAGCACTAGAACAAAAACTAATTGGACCAATGGAGGAGTCACATACCAAGCAACAATCTCCCAAAGAAGTTTTGTGAATGGAGCTTTGAGCAAGGAGATCGAAAATCGCAGCAAAATGAGCTAGAACTCGTGCTTGAGCTGGATGGGGATTTTTTGGGAAGAAGATGGAGTGTGTGGGTGCAGGAATAAGTGGAAGGGGGCCACCGTGGGCCCACGAGACAGGGGGCACGCCCAGGGGGTGTGGGCACGCCCTCCACCCTCGTAGCCAGGTGCTTGCCCCCCTACAGTGTTTTCAGTGCCTAAAATCCTCAAATAATCCATAAAAAATCATACTAAATTTGTAGGGCATTTGGAGCACTTTTATTTTCGGGATATTTTTTATTGCACGGATAATTCAGAAAACATACAGATAATACTATTTTTGCTTTATTTAATCTAAATAACATAAAGTAAAAAGATGGTACATAAGGTTGTGCCTTCTAGTTTCATCCATCTCATGATCATCAAAATGAATCCACTAACAAGGTTGATCAAGTCGTGTTAATAAACTCATTTCGAATAACACAGAACCGGAGAAATTTCGAATAACACTAGGTTACCTCAACGGGGATATGAACATCCCCAACAATAATAATATCATACTTTTTCTTGACAGTGGGAAGAGGAAATTCAAAACCTCCAATAATGATAGTTTGACTTTTTCCAATAGAATTGATGCTATGAACTTGAGGTTGTTTCCTCGGAAAGTGTACCCTATGCTCATTACCATTAACATGAAAAGTGACATTGCCTTTGTTGCAATCAATAACAGCCCCTGCAGTATTCAAAAAGGGTCTACCAAGGATAATTGACATACTATCGTCCTCGGGATATCAAGAATAACAAAGTCCGTTAAGATAGTGACATTTGCAACCACAACAGGCACATCCTCACAAATACCGACAGGTATAGCAGTTGATTTATCAACCATTTGTAGAGATATTTCAGTTGGTGTCAACTTATTCAATTCAAGTCTACGATATAAAGAGAGAGGCATAACACTAACACCGGCTCCAAGATCACATAAAGTAGTCTTAACATAATTTCTTTTAATGGAGCATGGTATGGTTGGTACCCCTGGATCTCCAAGTTTCTTTGGTATTCCACCCTTAAAAGTGTAATTAGCAAGCATGGTGGAAATTTCAGCTTCCGCTATCTTTCTTTTATTTGTAATGATATCCTTCATATACTTAGCATAAGGATTTAACTTAAGCATATCAGTCAAGCGCATACGTAAGAAGATAGGTCTAATCATTTTGGCAAAGTGCTCAAAATCCTCATCATCCTTTGTCTTGGATGGTTTAGGATGAAAGGGCATGGGTTTCTGAATCCATGGTTCTCTTTCTCTACCGTGCTTCCTAGCAACAAAATCTCTCTTATCATAATGATGATTCTTTGATTGTGGGTTATCAAGATCAACAACAGGTTCAATTTCTACTTCATTATTTTTTCTAGGTTGAGCGTCAACATGAACATTACCATTAACGTATCACTAGGTTCATGTTCATCACCTGATTGTGTTTTAGCATCAGAAATAGAAATATCATTAGGATTCTCAAGTGTGTCTACAACAGGTTCACTAGAAGCATGCAAAGTCCTATCGTTTTTCTTTTTCTTCTTTTTGGAAGAACTAGGTGCCTCTAAATTATTTCTCTGAGAATCTTGCTCGATTCTCTTAGGGTGGCCTTTAGGATACAAAGGTTCCTGAGTCATTCTACCAGTTCCACTAGCCACTCTAACAGCAAAGTCATGTTTATTATTTAATTCATCGAGCAAATCACTTTGAGCTTTAAGTACTTGCTCAGCTTGAGTGGTAACCATAGAAGCATATTTGCTAATGAGTTTAAGTTCACCTTTAACTCTAGCCATATAATCACTCAAGCGTCCTATCTCGAAAGGATTATTCTTTAATTCTCTACCAACATAAGCATTAAAACTTTCTTGTCTAGCCATAAAGTCATCAAATTCATCTAAGCATGGGCTATGAAATTTAGTAGAAGGAATTTTAACTTTATCATATCTATAGAGAGAATTTACCTTTACTACCTGTGTCAGGTTATCAAGACAATGTGTTTCTTCAACAGGCGGTATATTAAGACTATGTATTTCTTCAATAGGAGGTAAATTCTTAACATCTTCAGCTTTTATACCTTTTTCTTTCATTGCACTACAAAAAAAAGACACATCCGTGACATTTTGGGCCGAACAAATTTTTTTCCTGTCAAACATATGACACTTCTATGACGATAATTGTGACAAAACCCGATATCATCATAGATGTGGTGGGATCCTACTTCTATGACAAAAAATCATGACACAAAATGGGCTTTTTGTCCTGGGTGGGCCGGAGACGCAGCTGCATGACATTCTTTGGGCCGTCCATGACGGAAAAAACCATAGTAGAAGCAAGGGCGAGGAAAATTTCGGGGAGTTCCCAGTTACGGTGGGAGGTCGGGGGCCGAGCGATGCGCGTTTCTCTCGTACACGTACGCGCGTGTGTGTGAGGCGTTGGCTCTAACTGAACCCGAGCGAGGTGTTGGGCTCTAACTGAACCCGAGCGATTGCACTGCAGGCTACGCGTTACTGAACCCGAGCGATCGATCGATGGCTGTTAACTGAACTCGATCGAGCGATTCCTTCGCTACTGCTG
>NC_057795.1:293969971-293981777 GCF_018294505.1 Triticum aestivum | reverse complement strand
GTTTGGAGTGCTGGATGAACAGGATGACCCCGTGGAGGGCTGGATGAACAGTAGACGGTGGAGGGGTGCCCTAGAGGGGTGGTTGAACAGTAGCCGGTGGAGTAGCGCGCGGTGGAGGCTGGATGAACAGGAGCCCGTGGAGGCTGGAGGAGGTCGACGGTAGCCCGTGGAGGCTAGAGGAGGTCGATGGTGGAGATGAACAGTATCCCATGGAGTCCCGTTTTGCGGTACGCCACACCCCTCCCAATGAACAGGACCCCTGTTTCGACCGTAGCGCTCCAACACAAGTCCGTTTTGTCCATTTTGCGGTATGCCACACCCCTCCCGATCAACAGGACCCTCGTTTCAATCGTAGCGCTCCAACACAAGTCCGTTTCGTCTGTTTTGCGGTACGCCACACCCCTCCCGATCAACAGGACCCCCGTTTTGACTGTAGGAGGTCTGTTTCCTCCGTTTTGCGGTACACCAGACCCCTCCCGATGAACAGGATCCCGTTTCGAACGTGGCAGGTCGAACACAAGGCCGTTTCCTCCATTCTGTGGCACGACAGGCCTCGTTTCCATCGCTTGTTCCATCCAGGCCCTCCCGATGAACACGACGACGCATTTTCTTCCAACCCAGCCGGTTGGCTCCCACGCGTTCCGTTGCCTCCCGATGAACATGACGCATTCCGTTGCCTCCCCCTGAACACGACGCATTCCGTTGCCTCCCCATGAGCATGACGACGACACTGTTTCTCCGTTCCGACCCAGCCATGTACACGAGCCCTGGCCGTATTTTCTTTCTTGCACACTGGCCGATGTACGTACGTGTACATGATACGTGCGCGCCTCTACTACGACACGTACGCGCCTCTACTATGACACGTGCGTGCCTCCACATCGACTAGTATATATGTACGTACATGTTCGTGACCAGAATGACAACGCAACGTACGCATCGACCAGGTGGGTCCCGACTGTCAGGCACTTCCTTGCGTGCAAAGATGTAGCTGGTGGGTCCCAGCAGTCAGGGGGGGCGAATCGTTTTTTTTGCCCGGACGCACTTCCTTGCGTGCAAAGGTGTAGCTGGTGGGTCCCAGCAGTCAGGGGGCGAATCATTTTTTTTTGCCCGGACGCACTTCCTTGCGTGCGAAGATGTAGCTGGTGGGTCCCAGTAGTCTGGGGGCAAATCATTTTTTTTCGGACGCACTTCCTTGCGTGCGAAGATGTAGCTGGTGGGTCCCAGCAGTCAGGGGCGAATCATTTCTTTCGTGAAATACGGTGGCCCGTCCGGTGGGTCCCCGCTGTTAGGTGGAGGAATAATTATTTTGCGCGTAATAAGGAGGCACTTCCTTGCGGCTGCCGTGGACCCAGCTGTCAGCCTCTCCACGTACAGTCCACGTCCGATGGAAGTCGTTCCTTGACCATGTTGACCACGCCACGCCGAGAGCACCACGGCGGTGGACGGCGGCGAGGCCTAGGAAGGGGACGACACGGAGCCGGGGAAGACGTGGTAGTGAATGCACACGTGGAGAGGAGTACGAGGGTTCACTGGTTCGGCTGCGCTGCCGTCGCCGCAGAATAACATGGGGTGTGGGTGAGTGGAGGGATGGCCTGGCCAGCGGTGGGAGTAGTAGGGGCGGTGAGGCCTCCGCGGCAGCACAACTGGCCACGGGAGGTAGGAGCAGGCGGCACGACCGGTGCTGCTTTGGGCGGATGGAGCAACATGACCAGAGGTTGAAGAAGCACGACGTCCGTTGGATGGACATCGTACGGTCACTACTTCTAGAATCGTTTATATTGACTAAGTTGACAAAGCTTTCGAAACGGTGCGCCCCAGATGTCAAGGGGAGGAATCATTTTTTGGGCGGGTGAAGCTAGAATATCCGAGATTGAAGAAGAAGCACGTCATCCGTTGGATGGACATCCAACGGCCACTGCTGCTAGAACCGTGTGTTGACTATAAGTTGACAAAGCCTTGCATACGCGTCAACTCTGTTTTTTTAGGGGACGCGTCAACTTAGTGAGGCCCAAATTGTCTGGCAGAGAACTTATAGCCCATTTGAGATTTTTAAGAATGTGCAGCCCATTTTTGAATTCTAATGGAATTTACTACAACCCATTTATAGTTTGTTAAAAGTACAGCCCATTTCAACCAACCGTTCAAAACAGAATTCAATAAAATTTCCCACATTTTGATGGGATCCGAAATATTTTTATCCCGAAATTTCTAGTCAGATTAAATACAATTTCAATATAAATTTATATTATGTAAAAATCCAACAAAACATTGCGCTCGCAACAATTAATGAAATTAAAATTTTAAATATCCAAAAAAATATTTTATAAAGTAATACGTGTTTGGTGCATTTTTTTATAGTTACTACCTAGTTTTTATAATTACATCCCATTTATTATTTCTTAAAGCCCATTTTCTTGTTAAGCCTAATGCATCCCTCCTAGGAAAGATTTGCAACCCAGCGGGGCGGAGAATAACAACTTGACCTTTCCTGGGTATTCCTAAAAAAAGCATAGCTTGGCTAGCCATTTTCAGCTTGAAAAAATCAATATCTGGGCTGGATATCTGGCCTGGGCTAGACGGGCCACAGCCCGCCCAGTTAATACCTACAGCGATGTTTTCGTTGTTGTTCAAAGGAGAAAAATTAATATCTGGGCTAAACATTGAAAAACTCTACAGTGCTCACACCTCAAAAACACAAATACTGCTCGAGCTGCTTGGTCCCAGCTGTCGACCGCTTCTTGTGCAATTCTCTCGTTTATTGACTACTCCCTCCTTTCCGGTTTATAGTGCTCAATTCAAAAATCTCAGAAATCAAGGTAGATGGCGAGTGGTGGAATAGTTTTTGTAGTTTTGCAAAAGCACCTAATTAATGCTCTTATTATCCTCAAAAAATTTATGTTTATCAATGCATTAATTGCAATGCATGCATGCATAAAGTACATGCATTGGTCAATTTTCTCTTAATACTTGCATGCAATGATTTAATGCACCCTGGAATCTGAACATGTGATGGAAAACAACCAAATTGAGCCTTATAAAATGGAAAAACTAAATTTTGAGATAAGCCCTATAAACCGGAAAGGAGGGAGTACATAGGTTGACAATGGTCTGGGACCGTGATGTCAGGAAACCAGGAGGAAGCAAAATAAATTATAGTTATATATATATATATATATAATAAGGAGGCACTTGCGTACGTGAGGCTATGGCCCTGGTGGGTCCCCATTGTCATCCTCTCCAAGTAAAGTCATCTCCTCGCCCGCACGCACTTTCCGCCCAAAACAGTCAGTGCCGCCCGCCCCGCTTCCTGGTGCAGGCGATTGCTCCGCCTTCAAATGACACATGTGTCGTCCTTCTGTCCATTTGCCGCCCTTAATGATACGCGGTTGCCGAGGCGGCTACTCCGGCGCCACACGTCCGTCCCTCTGCCGCCCACCATTGCTATATAAACTGCTGCTTCGGCCATAGCCGCAGTCATCCGCATCCGTTTCCTTTCTCCTGTCCACACCACTACTGCCCACCATAGCTTCGTCGCGCTCCAGCGCTCTTCGGGATGGGCGGACAATGGACCACAAGGAGATGGCAGCCATTGCTGCCGACCGGCTGGCCGGCAGGCAGCCGGAGGACGACAACGTCCCAATGGAGAACATAGTAGTCGACGATCCGGCGCCTACCCCCTCCTCCACGCCATCTTCGCCGGTGCATTGCACCATGACCATCGGCGAGGCCCGTGCCCAATATATGGACACGGTGAGGCAGATGCGTGAGGAGCAGTTCCGGGAGGCGCAGGCCGATGCCGCCTACAACCACCATCTCCTCCAGGAGCACCTGCAGGCGGAGGAGCAGATCACCGCGGAGCGGGCGGAGCAGGAGGCGCTGCTCGACTCGTACCGCTCCGCCCGCAAGGGCCGCCTCGAGCGCTGGCAGTACCGCATGCGGGTGGCGGAGGCTGCGGCCGCCTACAAAGAGGGCGATGAAGCGGGTGAGGCGCTGTTTGGCGAGACGGAGGATGAGGCAGAGGACAATGCCGGCTCCGACGAGTCCCTGCTCCGCTGGCGTCGATGAGGCCCTGCTCCGCCGAGGCCCCACGGCACCAACAACGAGGTAGAGGACACCACCGGCTCCGCCGAGGCCCCGCCCCGCCAACAACGAGGCAGAGGACATCGCCGGCTCGGCCGAAGCCCCACCCTGCCGGCAACATGGGGGAGGATTTCCACTGCTCCGCCGAGGCGCCACCCACCGACAACGAGACAGAGGACATCGCCGGCTTCGCCAAGGCCCCGCCCTACTACCAATGAGGCCGCACCACATAGAAAACGAGGAAGAGTAGAACACAGTAGGTCGCTGCCGATCGGGTCCAAGTAAGGCCACTACTGCTACCCTCCAGTTGAAGCCAAGCTAGGCGGGTTGACCATTAATGGCCGGTTAGCTTCTTGGCGGCAACGTGGAGTCGGAGAGCTGCGCTGGAGAAGAACGCTGCTTCTACTTAACTGCTGGTGCAATTGGCTGGCTGACACGTGGGCCCAACAGGCCACATGTCAATTACGCAACTGCACCTGAAATTAAGTCACCGAAGCTTCTGTTCGGCTCAGCGGGACACAGGTGGGTAGCTTCGGTTAATTAATTATACCTCCAGCGCACCCCTTTTTAGTTGAAGAATGTATGAAATGTAATGAAATCCGGCATGTTTATATGAAATCCGACCGTGTATGAATGAATTTATTTCGATTAGTTCGAATTCCTGTATCACTGGCATTGGATGAACATGCAAAACAATACATACTAGCATTACTCCCAGGGTGATCACCTCGTTTGCAGCAGTTTCACATGTACTCCCTCCGGTCCTTTCTAGTCCGCATACAAGTTTTGTCTGCAGTCAAAGTATCTCTACTTTGACCAATCTTATACAAAAAAGTATGCACTTTCACAATGTGCGAAGTAAAAAGGAACAGAAGGAGTACAAATAGTTTGAGCAGCTTTTTAGCGTTTCTGTACATTGCAATCAAACACACAGGGCTGGCAATTCATAGAGAACATTCAAAACAATCGATGATTATGCATCTCAGCGACTCACATGTCAGAGGCAATATTTACTTCACAACTAAAGAATAAAGAAAAAATTGATCGACGCTGCTGACAGCAAAGGGCGTCCCATTCGAAAATATCAAACACATGTCTTGCTAAAATCAATGAGCAAAATTTGACAAGGTTGTCCCATTCCAAAATATCAAATGCCTACGATTGTGGAATGGGCAGGGTTTGCCATCAGTTCGGACATTGACATGTCACCTCGTGCTAAATAAAACAGCTGTTCTTTTTGTGCAGTTCCACCAAAATCAACCAAATTCGCGCGTAGCTTGTATGATTTCGCCCTTATATGTTGCAACGCCTTGAACTTATCGACACCTCCTTTCTTGTGGTGGAAATCAATGAGTCGATGTATTCATGAACATTTTGTGCAGTTCCCATTGAAATCAAGCTGAGCACCCTTGTTTGCACAAATACAAAAAAGGGATTAGTATAAAGCAAACTGTACTATGAATTGACTGTTTAAACAGGCACCTACATGGTCCACGTAGAGCACACTTTTAGAAAAATGGAACTCACTAGAAAGAATCCTAGAACAACATTGTACTCGCGCATCACAGCAAAAAAAATGGAGATTTGTCAGTCCTTCTGAGCTGAAGTTAGTTTGGTCTTGTGGGGAGTAATGTAACCATCCTTCAACTGCTCCTTCTGATGAGAAGATAGATAGGGCTTCTTCATCTTGGCATAATCGGAACTAGTCACTTCACGTGCTCCATATTCTTCTTCAGAGGAAGATGATCCTGTTGTGCAAAGACAAGAGGACTACTAAATGCTAGCATCCCTGTTTGCTCGAAAAAAAGGAAAGGAAATATTTAAAACAACACAGATGAAGCACTTCTCAAGGACAATACCACTTTTTCATGACAGTATTTAAACAGTAGCACAACACCAATAGAGATGACCAAGCTCAATCATATGGATGAAATCAGTGGGCGAGTACCAACCTTTGTCAGGAGGCTTATTGTGTAGAGCATGCAGATGAAGCACTTCTCCGGAACCATCTGTTGCTATCTACGGTGGTGGCCATGCTTACTATATACTCCTCGATTAGTTTAATGTTTCCAACATCTTCTTGTGCAGTTCCACTAAAATATATGGTATCTTCAAAGAAGATCCCTGTTTGCACAAGTAGAGATAATTACGTATTACATTAAGAGTGGCATCAAATCAGTGGCAAAACAATTGCTCGTTCCAGCCATAGCAATAAATTAAGATGCAAAACTATATCATTACTTGTGTCATCACAGTTCTAGTGCTACATTACAGCACCGGGAGTTGGTTTTTGTTTTTCTTCCACTTGTTCTTCCCCTTCATCACTTGGTTCAATAACAGACAAGCTTCGCTTTCAATGTAAGATTTGGCATGTCAATTAGGGAGCACAAGTATAGTACTAAACTTAATTTTCTGATGAAGTGGCAAAATACATACCAACAGTTGTGAAATATCCTTATCTTACCTCAATGGTATATTACTGTGCACATATAGATTGGAAGTCTTGTCTCCATTTGTGCAGTTCACTAAAATCAAGCAACATTATCGTACAAGTAGCACAACATATAAAAGCACACTACAGAATCATGTGAAAGAAGGCTAGTACTGACCTCTCATGATGCGGATTTCAAACAACTCACAAGTAGAAGATCTGGACCAAATTTGCCAACACGGACAGGAAGTAAGATCTCCTCTTTTGCAGTTCCACTAAGATCGAGCAATCAAGCAACATTGTCGGTGTGACATTTTGGTTGAACTGCACAAAACATTCTTAAAACAAAAGTGTTTTGTGTAGTGCAACAAAAGGTCACAATGGCAATGAGGTGAAGTAGATAACCCTGTTTACACAGAGGTGCAAAGGAAACAATTAGTGGTCAATAATGGTGGATGACACAGAAGCCAACAAAAAGAAGCATCTACCTTATCTAAATGGGAAAGAAAGCAATGACAGTAGCATTTCTCAAACGGTGGCATTGATTAATATTAACATAGAGATTATATTAACAATAAAATTCGTTAAACATGTAATTTGCTTTTAGCTATGGCATTGCATCAATTTTCCAGTGGCATTATTAGAGGGTGTTTGTTTATAGGGACATTTTGGTGTAGGGACTAAAAAAACTCCATGTCAGTCCCATCTAGACCAAACAGGAGGGACTTCTAGGGACTAAAAGTGGGCATTTGGGACTAAAGAAAGAAGACCCTGAGGGAGTCTTTTTAGGACTTTTTCCAACAGTTTCCCCTGCCACGCATCGCACCTTGTCTCTATTAGTTCATTACTAGGGGTAACATGGTCTTTTAGCATGTCATTTAATAACCTCTAGTCCATGTTTAGTCCCTGGAACCAAGCAGGTAGGGACTAGGGAGATTTTAACCAAACAGGGCCTTAGATTAACAACAGCTAATGAGTTGCACGGGACAGTGGACGCACCAGCACCATGTGCATCTACCGATGTACTGTGGTCATGCATAGTCTGTTGCAACAGAGAACAAACAACCAAGGAGCATATTTGTTTTGGTCCCAGTTTTGTTATCTTTAGACACCTTTCCCTATGTGAGCGCAGCAAATCTAGTCCTGCTCAAACTCTACAACCTTGTCCCCCAAAACAAAAGATCAGTTCGTTACTGATGTGCGTACTGCGTTTGTCATTGTTTTCCCTTTTCGACCAATGTAGGTGCTGGATAGCCAGTCTGTACTAGTACTTTCGCCCCTTCCTTTCCTCTTTGAACCACGTCCTAGATTTATGCGATACATCTTTCCCCACTACTTTCCCCCATTCCTTTCCTCTTTGAACCACGTCCTAGATTCATGCTATACAGCTTTCCCCCTTCATTTCCTCTTTGAACCACGTCCTAGATTCATGCTATATACAACTTTTCCCACTACTTTCCCCCACTCCTTTCCTCTTTGAACCACGTCCTAGATTCATGGTATACATGCAGCTAGAGCAATGCATGTGGAGTAAGTAAATTATACATTAAGGTTCTTGGGGCGTGGTTCGGTGGGTGACGGGACAGCGTCAAAGAGGAAGGGGTCGGAGACCCTCCCGCGCTGCCGCTGGGTGAAAGTGAACAACTGCGTTGGTAGTGGATTCCCTCCCTCGCCAACGGCGACAACGTTAAGCCTCCTTCCCTTCCCGGCGGACGGATCCTGCCGGCTCTTTGAGCAGCAGTGAGGGGAGAGAGAGCCAACGAAGTCTTGTTTAGATCTGGAGAGGGCGAGAGAGTGTGAAGAGAGCAACTACAAGCGCAGAGGCTCCAACGTGTATATATATACTGGAGAGAGAGAGTGTGTGAAGCATGCAAACCCTAGAAAACAAGTGCTGAGGCTGCAACTTATACGTGATGAGGTGATTATACGGTCACTACGAGATCGTATAGCTCCGTATCCATCCATTTTGACCAGTCAAAGAATCCTCCTAGCACAAATTATGCTCAAGTGTAGTTATCGAACCCAAGACCTCAAGTTTGATGAGCGAACAGGCTAACCAGCTACGCAACCCTCCCGTTATGTTCGACGAGAGGAAAATAACCTTTTATACATTCCTGTATTCGTGTGACAAACATGCTGTGTTCTTTTGTGTGTGTGGGAGTCATTGGGATTTCAATCATAATCATGTCTTGTGGCTTTGGTGGTAAGACTATCCACAGTGGTGCAAAAATAATGCAGCCTTAGTCACCTTACCTCTATCCACGTAGTACGTTGGGTCCCACCAGTCAGAGGGTGAAACAAACAAATTAATAAAAAAAATTAAAAGCGCCAGCGGTGTATCTTACCTCACACATCTCGCTACTGCTCGGGAACACTGTCCAATTGATCCCTCTGTTCGCTCACGTACTATTTTAAGTGAATCCTTATTATAATATGCACACAATTTTGGGCACTTGTATTCGACTTAAGTCAGTGTGCCACCGTATCTCATATACTTACTACTCCCTCCGTCTAGGTGTAATAAGTCACGTTAGAAGGTGCAACTAGACCAAGGTGCGTGCGTGTGCGTGCATGCGTGTGTGTGTGTGTGTGTGTGTGTGTTTAACAGCATGTGTGTGTTAGAGAGAGCGACAGATCGACCTACTCCTACAGAGAGATGGTGTGTAGTGTACGATTTTAGCTGCGAGAGTCGGTGCATCCTCTCATTTCCAGGCGTGTCCGGTAGGGACATGCGGACAGCTACCACGCCCGCTCCTGACCAGCCTAGCCCACCCAAAGCCCCTCCATCGCCCGTGCGCGCTTCCCGCCCAAATCGGTCAGCGCCGCTCCAAAGAATCGGTGCCGCATTCATGCCCGGGCAGAGCGGACGCGACCTCTCACTGGTGAAAGAGTGATGGTTGCTTCGTCCGTCCAACTTACTGCTGGGTCTATGTGATTTGATGGCTCATTGGTCTTTATTAATGAGGTGGTAGGACTGCTGGATGTCCCACGCTTTCGGCGAAAGGAGGTACTACTAGATTACAATTTTCTCCATTCTTACAGCGAAGGAGTGCAAGAGCAGTGAAAACACGCATGCTCAGTGATTACATGGCCCACCTCACACTATCACCGTGCGACACCTAACTCTTTACATGGTACTCCCTCTGTTCCTAAATATGATGAGTCCTTGCGCGTTGCCGCGAAACAGCCGTATATCTCTCTGCACAAAATTATCGATTTCATAGAACTAAAAAAACTCTATAACCGCATGACAAATGTGGTAGCCAAACTAAATAAACTCCCATCATCATTTAGATCATCCCACGTATGGAAAAAAGATCAGCCAACTCCTACTGCATAATGGGATTATATTTTTCTTTTTGACATGTTAATGGGACTTAAAAGCTCACTTACATGCATGCTACCGGTGCATGCTTGCATGCAGACATGTTGATGTGATTTAAAACCCACTCACATGCATGCCATGGTATTTCTGCATGCTTGCATGTGGCTTAGTGCGGAGCCTCTCAACGTCTAGATCAGACGGGTATTATAGACTGATTTAGTTCATCTAACGGCTACATTAATTTTTATGATGTGGCTCAAGGAGAGGATAGAGAATTCCTAGTAGTGGGGGCTAGCTATTACTAGTAGATAAGTCTTTGTAGAGATTCCACTAGGTGAACTACATACAGAACAAAATGAATGAATCTACACTTAAAATGCATCTATATACATTCGCATGTGGTTCATGGTGAAATCTCTAAAAGACTTATATTTAGGAACGGAGGAAGTACTAGTATAGTATGCATTGTAATTTATCAGTGAGATAAATTTGTACAATGCTATGAAGCTTCCAGCTTCTGTTACGTGTATCTTGCATCCAAGGTTGCCCGTTGCAACATTTCATCAAATACAAAGGAGAATAACATGCATGCTATTGCATCTCAATGATTGACAGATCATAGCAAATATGTACTCCCTCTGTTCCAAAATAAGTGTCTCAACTTTGTGCAAACTTTAGTAGAAAGTTGTACTACTACTAAAGTTGACACTTATTTTGGAATAGAGGCAGCTAAAGAAAAAAACGATCCATGCAGTCCCTAGCTCTTGAACCGTGAACCCTGACCTTGGCATCTCCAAAATATTAACCTTGCGATTGGCTCTTCGCCTCTTCGGGAAGTCGAGCAATAATGGTAGTGCAGTATATATCGTTCTGGCTATATGGGACCGAATGAATTGTTGCACGTCCACCACGTGGGCGAGGGTCGAGGGGGGAGGGAGAGTGCTACATACGGAGAAAAATGAGTGAATGTACACTCTAAAATACGTCTATATACATTAGTGTTTGTAGTATGTACTAGTAGTTCATATTGAAATCAACTAAAGGACATATATATTCCAAAAAATATGATATAATCTCTATAACCAAGGTAGTAGGGACGAGGAGTAAACGGAGGGAGTAGTAAATTTTTCTCCTCGTCCTGCGAGCCACCACGCGCATGGGCGAGGGAGCGGGCGTAAGGCGGAGCAAGCTTCACCTCATCCTGCGAGCCACCGCGCCTATGGGCGGGGGAGACGGCATAGTATGCAAGCTTCTCCTCGTTCTACGAGTTGACGGGACACATCAAAAGTACTCCAGTGTATAGAGCCTTGCCTCTAAGGTAGGCCCCACATGGTTTGCCTTTTTTTTAATTTAACATAACGCGTCAAGTCGCAATTTGTTTGTTCACCCGTCGTAGACGATCCTCCCTCCACCAAGTGGACAACCAGTACACGTGCCAAATTACCACGTGGGCTGCCTTTTTCGTATAGAAATGAGCTCCACCGTGTACCCGCGTGGGTGTGGTTGGGAAAGAGACGGGAGTACGTGCGCCGTGCATGCACCTCTTCTCTTCGTGCACGTCCCCCACCTATGTGGGTGTGTGAGAGAGATACAAACTGCGTTCATGAGTGTTTTTTGTTTTGGGGTGGGGGTGGGGTGGGGGGTTGATTTCGTGAATTATTTGTGGGAATATGTGTCGATGACATCTCAAACAAAATTTTGCATGCAATGTGTGTGAAATGGAGGCCTATCCATATCATACATAGAGGGTCGGGCAATCCACGAGAAGAGAGGGAGGGGTCATAGCTTTCGATAGAGTCGAAGAGAGGATCAAGTGGGTGGGTGCGAGATCGATGAAGAGAGCCATCTAAATTGTGTGTGTGTGTGTGCAAGTCAAAGATATAGGGCGACTGGCCTACCGGAACGTTAGAGGGCACATGTCAAGTTTGTCTGTGGCAGGGAGACATGACTAGAGCGCTCGATGTATC
>NC_057795.1:293967003-293969704 GCF_018294505.1 Triticum aestivum | reverse complement strand
TAGAACGACTCGTATATGTGTTGAGAAGGAGAGACCCAGCTATGTCTTGAGGGAGATCGGTCGACATCCATACATAACTGAAGGACGGGAAATATGATGGGACAGAGAGAGAGAGAGAGAGAGAGAGAGAGAGGGAGGGAGAGGGGTAGAGTGCTGGATGGGTGATGGAGTTGCTTCTCGAAGATGGTGGGAGAGGCCTACTAGACAAACTGAGAGTGGAACTGCAATGTTATCAATAAGAGTGGGGATGTGTTTCTGTGTGTTCCTGTGCGTGATAGATCTGTCGGGACGCATCCATGGATGATGAAGGAGAACCATGTGTTTGGTAAGCAAACCTAACTAGATCAGTAGATCAATTGTTGTTTGTCGGAGGAAGGGAGAGACACAACTAACGAGGTAGATTGATCGACACATGGGTAAAAATGAGTTATAAGGACCTAACTAGCTATATGTATAGAGAGAGATCGGTCGGTGTACATCCATTTGTTAGAGGCAAATAAGGCCCAGCGAGTCGGATAGACAGAGAGAATGGAGCTAGGAGGTGGTGCGAGAGGCCCAGCTACTAGCTAGATAGGGGGAGGAGTGTGCAGTTGTGAGATCGATGAAAAGAGGGGCGAGAGTTTACACGTGTGTGTGACCGTATGAGAGACACGAGGCAAGGACACATAAAAGAGGAGATTGAAGGTGTGTGTGTATGCTGTAGGCAGGCATCACTGGAGAGGTTTATTGATCAGTGTGTGTCGGAAAGGAGTTGTGGAGACTGGGAGAATGACCTAAAGAAAAAAATGAATGTGCCCGGTGGATAGAATGCCGAGGGAGGGGGAGGGCGAGGAGGGCGTGTGCATGCACGAGAGAAAGTTAGTGGTAGCTACGAAGGTTAGAGGATTGTGTGGATGTAAGAGACTAACAAAGATCATAATTTGATATGAAAGCGGATTCATATATTTGAATAGGAGATCATAGTGTTTTAAACATGGCATGCATGAATATAGCGGTGATACACGTGCTGTGCACATGTTATACCATAATGTGATAATGCATGGCGTTTGCAACTCACAGCTAAATGCCGAACAATCTAAACCATACTATACATCAAACAATCTCACATTTTATTTGAATTTGTGATAATGTGTGGCGTTTGCTGCTTACAACTAAATATCGAACAATCTAAACAATACTATATATCGAACATTCTCACATTTTATTTGAATTTGTGGTAATGTGTGGTGTTTGCAACTCACATCTAAATACTTGTAGGCGTAGGGGGCGGGGCACCATACATAATGTGATAAACACATTATACATATGAGACATGGTTTAGATTATGAAGATCTAGCTAGAGCTAGAAATGTAATGTGATTTGAAATCAAAATAAAGTGGATTCAAAAAATCGAGTTCGAGTTCATATAGTGCACATAGTTCATATGTAACTCGAGACTAATCATGTGGTGTGCTGTGAAAATAATACACAAACGATGGTTTAACTTGACAATAATGATGATTGTAGATCTTATTAAAACAGAGAAACGAATTCAAATGCTTTGACTTCACAACAATTATTACTGTAGATCTTATTCAAATAGAGAAATGAATTCAAATTTAGTTCATATTGAAACGGTAGTATATACGTTTGGAATGCACTAAAACATTCATTTGAGTAGTAGGTTGCATGCATTATACACGTAGCAAAATATTTTAATTGAACATAACATGAATTCAAAGTTTTGAATGACATTTGTAGTGCGCATTGATTTGGTACAGTACACGGTAGGCTTGTCCAGAAATTTCAACCCGCGCCTTGTTAGCCCGAAATATTTAAGATATATCTTTGTCTCGTTGTGCTCCGACAACTCCCTCCATCTCAACCCGCGCCTTGCTATTCCGAAATTACAACGCGCGCGAAAACTCCCACCTCCTATGAAATCCCGACACGCGAAATGCCCTTGGTACCCCTGAACGGAAAGAACCGCCTCAAATCGGTGGGGGTACTTTCGTAACTTACCCCACATTTCGGACAAGCGCGTCCCTAAGCCATGGTTCCCCACTGCCATCCCATCCGCCCACCCATTCGTACACCAAGGCCGTGAAAACCCACAATGAAACCCCACACCCTGCTCCATCCGCCACCCAGCCGGAGCCTCTTCCCCGATGACGTCATCCACAACAACACCTCGACGTCCCTCATCCACCGTACTGGATGAGGATCCATCGTCGATATCGTCATCCCGCCGGTTCAGCCACCCTGTCCTCCACCTCCAAGGAGCTGCCCCGACGTTCCCCTCGTCTTTCGCGCCACCTCCATTCCCACACCGCCGTCTTCACCTGCACCACCGGAAGAGCATCATCATCACTGTTTCCTGGATGAAGCTGCAGCCTAATCGGCGCCACCAAAGAGGTTGTACACTAATCGCCGCATTTTCTTCTTGATTCGATCTCACGGTGCTGTAGCGCTCGGTCCTGAGCCGACACGGCGCGGCTCCATCCATGGTGGCGTCGCCAGCCACTTCCTCCACGGCGTCGCTCCCTCGGCGGCGACGTCCACACAAGTAGGAGCTGTTGCTGCTTTAGCTCTCGCTCGCGCTGCTGCTCTGCTCTTGCTCTCAGTCCCCTACCTGGTCTGCTATTGCTATTGCTCTTGCTCGCGGTGCTGCTCTCGCTCTTGCTCTTGCTTGCGATGTTGCTCCGATTTAGCTACAATTCA
>NC_057795.1:293514505-293653434 GCF_018294505.1 Triticum aestivum | reverse complement strand
GCCATCGCCGCCACCCCCTCGCCGTAGCCACGCCCTCCGTCAACCCCACGCCGTGCCGCCGTGTCCAGGAGCTTCGCCGCCGTCCACTTCATCGAGCTAGCCGAGCCCCGTGTGCTCGAGCGGCCCGAGACCACCGCACCGACCTCGCCCGAGCTCGCCGTCGCCGGAGATCCCCTTCAACGCCGTCGCCGCCTCAGCTCGTCCCCGACCCCGCCGGTGGCCTCTACGGGAGCGCTGTGAGCCTAGCTACCCTCCGACCCTCTCTCTCTCATTCCCGAGCCATGTAGCCACCGCACGAAGATCACACGCATGCACCGCCGTGGATCTCGTCGCCGACGTGCTTCCGGCCATCCTCCGGCCAACCCGCGGTGTCCAACGCACTCACCACGCTGCGTTAGGCCCAACCGTGCACTGCCCGCACCTCACCGATCCCCCTAGCGACAAGGTCGACTTTGGACGAACTCCGGTGGCCGCCAAAGTCGTCGCCGGTGCCAACTCCAGCCACCCCGACCCCAACGGACTCCACCAAGAGCTGCGGCTCGACCTCAGCTCCGCTCCGGTGCCCTCCGCGGCTCGTTTGGTTGCCGGAACGGCAAAAATCACTTTGGCCGCCGCGTCGGGCTCGCCGGCGGCTAAACGCCGGTGCAGCCGACCCGGGTTTGACCACGGGTGGGCCCTGGTTGACTCCCCTGAGTCAATGACAGGTGGGGCCCAGCCCTGTTAATTAAACAGGTTTAGTTTTAATTAAACTTTAATTAAAATAATCACCCTGACATGCGGGACCCACTGTCAGGTTTGACCCGGACGTGTTCCGTTGACCTGCTGACGTCACACTGACGTCAGGCTGACGCAATAATTGATTTTCTGGAATTATTCTAATATAGGAAATTCCAGAATATAATTTAAACTTCAAAAATTCATAACTTTTATTCTGTAACTCCAAATCAGACAAATTATATATGAAAAATGATCAGAAAAATCCAATCTATCCATCTGTACTATTTTCATGCATGACTAAACAAGTTAACTTGATGTTTAATGCAGAACAAGGAAAAACACTTTAAAGGGCCATGTTTGAGTTTGAAATTTGAATCTTTGATTCAAATTGGTTCAAACCCTTCTGGTCTTAGTTGCATTAGCCCAACACACTCATATAGCTATGTTTCATGCATGCATCATATTGTTGCACATTGTTTGGTGATGGTTGTATATCGGTGTTCTTGTGGCAGGATCTGCCCCCGAGGAGTACCGTGATTACCCTAACAAAGAACCGTATCAGTGCATCGAACCATCAGGCAAGAAACCAACCATTTGATCATATCGATACAATCCCATGTTCTCGCTCCTGCTCTCTTTTACTGCATTAAGACAACGTGTTTCAAACTGCTGTGTGCTACGGTAGTTGAACCCACTTCCTCTGCATGACCTGTCATTGCCACAGTAACTAGATGAAACCCACTAGCATGTGTAGGAGTTGATTGAGCCATATGTATGTGTTGTTCCTACCTTGCTATGCCTGCTATGCTTAGAGTCGTGTCAGGTCTGGTTCATCTGGGTGATGGGCTAGAGTGAAATGATTATGTCGGTAATGAGAGTGGTGTGGTGAACACGATTTGGTAAAGGTATCGATGAGAGGCCATGTAGGAGTACATGGTGGGTTGTTTCATTGAAGCCGACCTTAAGCACTGAGATCTGTATGTGTGATTTAAGAATCAGCTACTACCATGCATTGGGCCCGAAACCAATGGACCCTCTCGACTTCTTATTCACCCTAGTTCTCCGTCCAGGAGTTGCAAGTAGTTTCTGGTGTTTGTAGCCTACTGGAGGCCGTGGACAGCGCTGACCGTAGGGGTGGGCTGTGATGCGGTAGGTACGTGGCCGGATGTACCGAATACCCGTTAGGTATCTCGGGAACCCTGTTCACATCGTTCGGGGCCGTATGGGAAACCTCGGCCGGACTCCCTGCGGATGGAACCTGAATAGGCGATAAACCTGGACTGGAGGCTTAGGTGATTAGGTAGGTCGTGGCCGACACCCACGTTGGGCTTCCGCTTGAAGGTTGCCGAGTACATGTCGTGTAAACGACGGTAAGTGGTGAGAGCGTGTATGAAGAAGTACCCCCTGCAGGGTTAACATGATCTATTCGAATAGCCGCGTCCGCGGTAAAGGACTACTTGGTTGCCTATACAGTTCATAGACAAGTAAATGGAAACTATTAAAAGCCTCAAGATAAGTGTGAGTGCCGAGGATGGCTCTTCCGTAGGAAGACGGAGGTGGATCCTCGGTAGTGTATTGAAGTGGTGAATAGTGGACTCGTGTGCGCAAAACTATTTCAAGTTGGAGTATCGTAGGATAGCCTAGCCAAGAGTCAAAGCTGGCTTGCTGCAATAACTCCACCAACCCTTCTTGATACTATGCATGTATGTAGGTTCTGATGTAAGTTTTGCTGAGTACCTTTGTACTCATGTTGCTATAATCTACATTTTTACAGAAGACGCTGCAACCCCTTCTGATGGGTTCTATGTAGACGTTGACATCAACGAGTAGGCTAAGGACCCAGGTGGTGACCCTGAGCTTGTGATGGACCACGTAGTATAGTTAGGCTTCCAAGCCTCTTTTATTTTACTAGTTGTCTGTACCCAGACAATGTACTTCCGCTGCTGGCTTGTATGACTGTATGGCTTGTATGTTGGGTCGTGAGACCCGTACCTTTGTGTGTATGATATGTATGGCTCCCTGAGCCTTAAATAAAGTACTTGTGTCGTAGAGTCATGTTGTGATGCTTCGTTGTATTTGCACATATCGAGCATATTGGGTGTATGATTGAAATGCTTGGTATGTGTGGGATCTGACTATCTAGTTGTTTATCTTTAGTAGCCTCTCTTACCGGGAAATGTCTCCTAGTGTTACCGCTGAGCCATGGTAGCTTGCTACTGCTCTGGAACACTTAGGCTGGCCGGCATGTGTCCTTCTTCGTTCCTGTGTCTGTCCCTTCGGGGAAATGTCACGCTTTGAGTACCGGAGTCCTGTTAGCCCGCTACAGCCCGGTTTACCGGAGTCCTGCTAGCCCAGTGCTACAGCCCGGACCCACTTGCTGATGACCGACACGTTCGAAGCTGGGTCATGGATGCCTGTCCCTGTAAGTCTGTGCCACTTTGGGTTTACGACTAGTCATGTCAGCCCGGGCTCCTTATCATATGTATGCTAGCGACACTATCATATACGTGAGCCAAAAGGCGCAAACGGTCCCGGGAAAAGGTAAGACGACACCCGTGGGGATACCGTGCGTGAGGCCGCAAAGTGATATGAGGTGTTACCGGCTAGATCGATGTGACATCGAGTCGGGGTCCTGACAGCGTTGGCATCAGAGCCGGACTGCCTGTAGGTTCTCCAAGCCAAACTGGTCGATGTTGAGTCTAGAAATTCTTTAGTTATATGTAGGGGAATTGTTTGTGGGTTGGAACGTAAGGCTCTTTTTACTCCTTTATCTAATGACATTCTGATCCGAGTCAGTCCATTCTTCCACCGGGGGTTAAGGAATTAGGATCTGTTCTCTCTTTCAGGATCACGAGTTACTAATCAGTAGTACCTTATAAGTTGATGGATTCAAGCCTAGTTCAGTTCTACTACCACCTTATGTTGTTAGAATGGTTTCAGAACTTTGATATGATGATGTTGAGTGTGTACGAAATCCTTTGTCAAATGTCTCAAAATCCTTTTTGAGCATTTACAGCTGTTATGCTGCCGAAATTTTGCTAGAAGTTCTAATGCCTTTGCATTATGATTGTGCTTTCAGATGGCCACTCGCGACCTCAATCAAGTGGTTCGCCTGACTCGATGCCTAGATGTACCCAGCCATACTGCCAAGTTGGTCAGGGTAATGACTGAGGCTGGATACCGCTGGTATCCCGAGTACACGGTCGAAGAGCAATTCCGAGATTTTAATCAAAGCCAGTATCTCTGCACTGTCAGGATATTTCCATCTTATCCTGGATCCACCGAGCCTCTTCACTGCTCCTATGGACTCGGTGTTACTATTGAGATGGCTGTGCAGGACGCCGCCTACTCTATGATGACCATTATGCGAGTCAGATCTGGGTTATTTCGGGACTCTGATTTCCGGTATATGCCAGGATCACTTCCGGGAGCACAAGGGTATCTCCAGGCTATTTATGCTGACCCCACCCAGGAGGATTCACGGACTCGCACCACTGCTGAGATGCTCGAGGATAAGGACCGTGAAAATCGGGCCTTGAGGTTAGAGCTCTTCAATACCCGTGCTGACCACTGGGCCACTTTGACTCGGTTCGCACCGGCGGTGCAAGCTGGATATTCAGATATGCGCGATCTCTATCCTGTGAGATCTGCTCTGCCAGACGTGATGGGTTGGCGTGATGTAGGAGGCATCACCCCACCTCGCGGTCCCCGCAGGCCACCGTCTGTTGGTCCAAGGCCTCATCCTAGCCCCTATGGTCCACAAGCTCCGCGAGACCGTCTGTTTCCGGATGATCATGTTGAGCTTCCAGGCTATGGAGGTGACTTCTACGAGGACTACTACGGATCGGTCTGAGTTAGTGGTAGTATCACTAGTTCGCACTAGCTGTGTCTTCTATCGTCCCGCGTGACTCGTGGGATATGACCTAGTTTGTACTCTTCCGGAGGTGTAGAAAAATAATGTATAGGAGCTTGGAATGCCTCCGATGAGATGTAATCCTCTTTTCACCGTAATAGTACTTTGTTTGGTCTTGTACTAAACCCTGTATGGTGTGTATGACGATGGAATAAAGAAGCAGTTTCTGTATCTACCATGTCATACGGATGATCATCTTGCATTTCGAGTTATTCCTTACATTTTATATCCTATGTCGGAATTTTATCATCCTGACTAAATCATTGTCTTGTTTACCTAGGATGGTCAACACGCGCACTAACCCTGCTCCTCAAGAGCAGGCCGAAGGCAGTGAAGTCAGGGATGCAAATCTGCCTCATCCTCCTTCCCTAGCCGAGGTTATGATGGAAGCTGAGAGAAACAAGCGGGAGACCAACCGTTTGTTGGAGCGTATTGAACAGAACACAGCACACCATCAGAGGACTAACGTGGTGTCACTCAGTGATTTTATCAAATTGCATCCACCCACGTTCCACCACTCCGTCGAGCCTCTCGACGCTGATGACTGGCTTCGCAGTATCGCTCACAAACTGCGTTCCGCGCTGGTAGCAGAGGCTGACAAGGTCACCTTTGCTGCATATCATCTTGAAGGCCCCGCCAGTCTATGGTGGGAGAATTATGGAGCTATGCGCCCAGCGGGCCATGTCACTACTTGGGCTGAGTTCAGCGAGGCTTTCCGTGAACATCACATTCCGGAGGGTCTCATGGACCGTAAACGTGAGGAATTCTGCAATTTCACCCAAGGCCGACTTTCTGTGGATGTTTACAGCAGGGAGTTTGGTAATCTCGCACGATATGCAACCGAGGAAGTTTCTACTGACGCCAAGAAGCAAGCAAGGTTCCGTAAGGGACTTAGTCCTGAGCTTCGCCGTGACCTCCGTCTGCATGAGTGCACATCTTTTCAGAAACTTGTCAACAAAGCCATCAGTGCTGAAACTGGTCAGACTGACTATGACGCAACACGCAAGCATGGCCGTGACATGGGTTCCTCATCCGGTGCTGGTCCTCAGAAGCGCCGCGTGTGGGTACCCAACACCGCCCTGCCACCCAGGTTCACACCGAGGCCATCTTTCCAGGCGCCTCGCCCCGTTCAACAGTCTGCTCCAGCCAAGCCCTATGGGGGTCCAACCAATAATGCTCCTCCACGTACCAGTTCCGTGACTTGTTTCAAATGTGGGGAATCTGGTCACTATATGCGTGAGTGTCCCCAGACCAACCCCAATCAATCTGCTAAAGCTGTTGGCCGTGGCAAGCCGACAGGGAAAGTGTTTCATGCTAAACCGGTCACCGCTTCACGTGGCCATGTCAACTGTATCTCTGCCGAAGAAGCTCAAGAGGATCCCAACGTCGTTCTCGGTACGCTTCTTGTTAATTGCCACCCGGCATCTGTTCTTTTCGATACAGGAGCCTCTCATTCTTTTATATCCGAAAATTATGCTCGTTTGCATAACGTTGCATTCTGTGACATGCCATCCACTATGGAAATTTCTACCCCTGGTTCTAGATGGCAGACCTCTAGGGTAAGTTATGGAAATGAAATCCAAGTCGACAGACTTGTTTTTCTCGCATCTTTGATAGCCCTTAAATCTTCAGATATTAACATCATTCTGGGTATGGACTGGATGTCAGCTCATCAAGCCAAGATTGATTGCTTCTCTAGGACTGTTCAACACACCCATCCTTCGGGGAAGATAGTCAATGTCTTGACCCGATTAGCCAAGCGACAATTATATTCTCTTAATGCCAGCCCTTTGCCAGACCTTGAGGACATTCCGATAGTCCGTGACTTTCCGGATGTTTTTCCAGAGGAATTGCCAGGTGTTCCACCTGACAGGGATGTTGAGTTCGTAATAGACCTCATTCCAGGAACCGTTCCGATTGCTAGAAGACCTTATAAGATGGCACCACTAGAACTAGCCGAGCTTAAGAAACAACTCGATGAATCCTTGAAAAAGGGTTTCATCCGCCCTAGTTCATCTCCGTGGGCTTGCCCCGTCCTATTCTTCAAGAAGAAAGATGGTACGGACCGGATGGTGGTAGATTACCGACCTGTCAATTTGGTCACAATCAAGAACAAATATCCACTTCCTAGGATCAACGACCTGTATGATCAGCTCGCTGGATCCTCAGTCTTCTCCAAGATGGATTTGAGGTTGGGCTACCATCAAATCAAAATCAGAAACGGGGACATTCCTAAAACGGCCTTTGTTACTCATTATGGCCAATACGAGTACACCGTCATGTCCTTCGGATTAACCAACGCTCCAGCCACTTTTTCTCGGTTAATGAACTCAATCTTCATGGAGTATTTGGATAAATTCGTCGTGGTTTACCTCGATGATATACCCATCTACTCCAAGAACGAGGAAGAACATGCCGAACATTTAAGACTAGTGTTGAAGAAACTTCGAGAGCATCGCCTTTATGCCAAATTTTCTAAATGTGAATTCTGGTTGTCAGAAGTGACCTATCTAGGTCATGTAATATCTGGTAAAGGTATTGCTGTTAACCCTGAGCGAGTTCAAGCCGTCCTTAATTGGACTCCACCTGAATCGGTCAAGCAAGTTCGGAGTTTTCTAGGCTTAGCGAGCTATTGTCGTCGCTTTGTCGAGAACTTCTCCAAAGTTGCTAAACCTCTAACCGAACTCCTCAAGAAAGATAAAAAGTTCGAATGGACTCCACAATGTGAGCACAGCTTTCAGGAACTGAAAAGACGCCTGACCTCTGCTCCCGTACTGGTACCGCCAGACTTTTCCAAGGACTTTGTTATCTACTGCGACGCCTCGCGACAAGGACTAGGTTGCATTCTTATGCAAGACCGACACGTAATTGCTTACGCTTCACGGCAATTGCACCCACATGAGGAGAATTATCCTACTCATGATCTAGAGCTTGCAGCCGTAGTCTATGCACTTAAGACCTGGCGACATTACCTCCTCGGTAATCGTTGCGAAATATTCACTGATCACCAAAGTCTGAAGTACATTTTCACCCAACCGGATTTGAATCTCAGGCAAAGACGTTGGGTTGAATTGATCACAGACTTCGACTTAGGAATAACCTACACCCCAGGGAAAGCCAACGTCATGGCTGATGCGCTAAGTCGTAAATCTTATTGTAACAACCTGATGTTACAACAAAGTCAACCGCTTCTCCATGAGGAATTTCGGAAGCTTAACCTTCACATTGTTCCTCAAGGTTTTCTTTCCACCTTGGTAGCAAAACCTACTCTTACGGATCAAATCATCGCTGCCCAAAAGCGAGATAAGGGAATATCTAAAATCAAAGAGAACATTGCTAGCGGAGGTGCTAGTTGTTTCTCCACAAATGATCATGGTGTTGTGTACTTTGAGAACCGTCTAGTGGTTCCCAAGAACCAGCATCTATGGCAGTTGATCCTTAAAGAAGCTCATGAATCTCCTCTCACTATTCATCCCGGTAGTACTAAGATGTATCAGGACCTACGCCAGAGGTTCTGGTGGACTAGGATGAAGAGAGAAATTGCTCAGTTTATTGCTAATTGCGACGTCTGTCGTCGTGTAAAAGCAGAGCACCAACGGCCTGCTGGCACCCTTCAACCCTTAGCTATTCCTGAATGGAAATGGGATAAAATTGGTATGGATTTCATTACCGGTTTTCCCAGGACCAAGAGAGGGAATAATGCTATTTTCGTCGTGGTCGATCGTCTTTCCAAAGTAGCCCATTTCTTACCTGTTCGTGAGAGTATAACCGCTAGTCAGCTGGCAGATTTGTACATCTCCCGAATAGTGTCTCTCCATGGTGTTCCTTTGGAAATTAACTCGGATCGAGGAAGTCTTTTCACCTCTCGATTTTGGGAAAGTTTCCAAAATGCTATGGGGACTCGTCTCTCCTTTACCACCGCTTTCCACCCTCAGTCGAGTGGTCAAGTGGAACGCGTCAACCAAATTCTAGAAGACATGCTTCGAGCCTCTGTTATCTCTTTCGGAATGGACTGGGAGAAGTGCCTTCCATTTGCCGAATTCGCTTACAACAACAGCTATCAATCTAGCTTGGGTAAAGCCCCTTTTGAAGTTCTTTATGGACGACGGTGTCGAACACCCCTTAACTGGTCAGAGACCGGGGAAAGACAATTCTTTGGCCCGGACATGATTCAGGAAGCAGAAGAACAAGTTCGCATCGTTCGTGAAAAGTTGAAAACAGCCCAATCTCGTCAAAAGAGTCAATATGACCGAAAACATAAGGCTATGACTTTCGAGGTTGACGAGAAGGCTTATCTTCGGGTCACCCCTCTGAAGGGAACCCATCGTTTCGGTATCAAAGGAAAATTGGCTCCTCGTTACATTGGACCTTTTCGCATTCTCGCCAAACGAGGAGAAGTTGCCTACCAGTTGGAACTACCTCCGCACCTCTCCAGAGTCCACGATGTCTTCCACGTTTCTCAACTCAGGCGTTGCTTCTCGGATCCTATCCGTGAAGTGGACCACGAAACGCTTGATCTCCAAGATAATCTTACATATCGAGAGTACCCCATTCGTATCCTCGATCAGGCCGAACGTACCACTCGACGTCATAACATCAAGTTTCTCAAAGTACAATGGTCGCACCATTCTGAGGATGAAGCAACTTGGGAAAGGGAGGATCGTCTTCGACTCGAGTATCCCGCCTTCTTCCCGGAGGAACCCAAATCTCGGGACGAGATTCTTTTGAGTGGGGGTGAGTTGTCACATCCTAGCTAGCCATGCATTAGAGTGTTGCATCATGTTTACTCTTTCATCAGAAACTTGAAATGGGGATCTGTGAAACCCTCAGAATCTTTTTGAAAATGACCCAAATAAAAATTTCTCCAAAAGGGTCCAAGAAAATGCTCATGTTGCTCTCTGAAAATATTGGACAGAGATAAAAATCAAACCAATATTTTTAAGAGCTCATAGGTATTTATTTTGGGCATTTGGAATTAATGCATAAATATTTGCATTGGAAATATATTAATTATATATATTAATATATGTCCAAATATTATGCCATATATAAAGGAGCTCTGGAATAATATATCTAGCCCCTGCAAAAATTGGCATAAGTTAAATAAATGATTTAATATATTATTTAAATCAAAACAAATGTCAGAAATTAGAAAACAGAAAAAAAATAAAAGGGGGAGAAGCTTACCTGGGCTCCTCCACTGTGCGGCCCAGCCAGCTGGCTGGCCCAGCCAGCAGCCGGCCCAGCCCACCTCCCTCCTCTGTCGTCTTCGTCCCGACAGAGGGAGGGGAGTGTGGCCGGCGCGCGCGCGCGCCACCGCGCCACGCCACCTCTCTCCCTGCCTGCCTGCCCTCCCCTCCTCGCCTCGATGCCCCTGGACGACGCCACGCCTCCCCCCTGCTCTCTCTCACTCTCCCTCGGCTCTTCCCTCCTCTCCCTCGCTCTCTCTCTCACATGGCCGAACACCATCGTCGCCGCCGTTCGCCACAGCAGCCGTCTCCGGCCACCCCTCGCTCCCCCGACTAGCTCAGGAGCTCCGCCTCGACCCCCTCTTCCCTCTCCACCGACCCACAGCTCCCCGGAAGCCCTACATCGCCGCCACGTCGCCGTTCCCCTCTTCGGGCTCCGACCATCGTCGCCGTCAAATTTGCCGTCTCCAGCGCGTCCCCGAGCCCGCTAACCATCCCTGCAGCTCCGCGGTGAGCCCCCGAGTCGTTTCCCCCTTCTCCCCTGGTCTCGTTCAATCTCTAGGCCCTAGCCCCACCTTGGCCGAGAGCTCCACGCCGCCGGCGATGTCGCCGTCGTGGCCACGGTCACCGTAGCACCCAACCGAGCACACTATCGTGCTCCACACCTCACTAGGAGCACGCAGCACGCACTAACGCCTCCCCAAACCCCCTGCAACACCGATCCCGACCGCACCCGAACTCCGGCGGCCGCAGCCGAGCTCGCCGCCGTCGAATCCGGCCACCCCAGGCCCAGCCACGGCCACCGTTCGACGCGCGGGAGCAAGAGCTTTCCAACGAGCCCAAGCACGGCCTCGCCCGTGCCCTGTAGCGCGATCCCGCGTCGCGCCGCCGTCTCGGGCCTCGCCGGCGTCACGTCGCCGGTGGGTTTGACCCACTTTGACCACGGCAGGACACCCCCTGAGTCCCTGACAGGTGGGCCCAGCCCTGTAGCTAATTAGGATTAGTGCTAACCACTAATGGTTAACCCCCTGACACTGACAGTGGGCCCCCAACGCCACTAACCCCTAATTAGGAATAAATTAAACCTGTTAAACCCCACTGTCACTGACGTGTGGCCCCCACACGTCAGGTTTGACTCCAGCCAGCCGCAGTTGACCACTGACGTCATGCTGACGTCATGCTGGCGCAGTAATTATAATTTCTGAATTTAATTTAAATCAGGAAATTCCAGAATATTATTTAAACTTCAAAAATTCATAACTTTTATTCTGTAACTCCAAATTGGACAAATTATATATGAAAAATGATCAGAAAAATCCAATCTATCCATCTGTACTATTCTCATGCATGATCAAACAAGTTAAATTGATGTTTCAAGCAGAACAAGGAAAAGCACTTTAAGAGGCCATGTTTGAGTTTGAAATTTGAATCTTTGATTCAAATTTGTTCAAACCCTTCTGGTTTTAGTTGCATTAGTCCAACACACTCATATTGCTATGTTTCATGCATGCATCATATTGTTGCACATTGTTTGGTGATGGTTGTGTATCGGTATCCTTGCGACAGGTTCTGCCCCCGAGGAGTACCGTGATTACCCTAACGAAGAACCGTATCAGTGCATCGAACCATCAGGCAAGCAACCAACCATTTGATCATATCGATACAATCCCATGTTCTCGCTCCTGCTCTCTTTTACTGCATTAGGACAACACGTTTCAAACTGCTGTGTGCTACGGTAGTTGAACCCATTTCCTCTGCATGACCTGTCATTGCCACAGTAACTAGATGAAACCCACTAGCATGTGTAGGAGTTGATTGAGCCATATGTATGTGTTGTTCCTACCTTGCTATGCCTGCTATGCTTAGAGTCGTGTCAGGTCTGGTTCATCTGGGTGATGGGCTAGAGTGAAATGATTATGTCGGTAATGAGAGTGGTGTGGTGAACACGATTTGGTAAAGGTATCGATGAGAGGCCATGTAGGAGTACATGGTGGGTTGTTTCATTGGAGCCGACCTTAAGCACTGAGATCTGTATGTGTGATTTAAGAATCAGCTACTACCATGCATTGGGCCCGAAACCAATGGACCCTCTCGGCTTCTTATTCACCCTAGTTCTCCGTCCAGGAGTTGCAAGTAGTTTCTGGTGTTTGTAGCCTACTGGAGGCCGTGGACAGCGCTGACCGTAGGGGTGGGCTGTGATGCGGTAGGTACGTGGCCGGGTGTACCGAATACCCGTTAGGTATCTCGGGAACCCTGTTCACATCGTTCGGGGCCGTATGGGAAACCTCGGCCGGACTCCCTGCGGATGGAACCTGGATAGGCGATAAACCTAGACTGGAGGCTTAGGTGATTAGGTAGGTCGTGGCCGACACCCACGTTGGGCTTCCGCTTGAAGGTTGCCGAGTACATGTCGTGTAAACGACGGTAAGAGGTGAGAGCGTGTATGAAGAAGTACACCCCTGCAGGGTTATCATGATCTATTCGAATAGCCGCGTCCGCGGTAAAGGAATACTTGGTTGCCTATACAGTTCATAGACAAGTAAATGGAAACTGCTAAAAGCCTCAAGATAAGTGTGAGTGCCGAGGATGGCTCTTCCGTAGGGAGACGGAGGTGGATCCTCGGTAGTGTATTGAAGTGGTGAGTAATGGACTCGTGTGCGCAAAACCATTTCAAGTTGGAGTCTCGTAGGTTAGCCTAGCCAAGAGTCAAAGCTGGCTTGCTGCAATAACTCCACCAACCCTTCTTGATAATATGCATGTTTGTAGGTTCTGATGTAAGTCTTGCTGAGTACCTTTGTACTCATGTTGCTATAATTTACATTTTACAGAAGACGCTGCAACCCCTTCTGATGGGTTCTACGTAGACGTTGACATCAACGAGTAGGCTAAAGGCCCAGGTGGTGATCCTGAGCTTGTGAAGGACCACGTAGTATAGCTAGCCTCTTTTATCTTTCTAGTTGTCTGTACTCAGACAAGTTACTTCCGCTGCTGGTTTGTATGACTGTATGACTTGAATGCTGGGTCGTGAGACCCATACCTTGTGTATGTTATGTATGGTTCTCTGAGAAAGTACTTGTGTCGTAGAGTCATGTTGTGATGCCTTGTTGTATTTGCACATATCGAGCATATTGTGTGTATGATTGAAATGCTTGGTATGTGTGGGATCTGACTATCTAGTTGTTTATCTTTAGTAGCCTCTCTTACCGGGAAATGTCTCCTAGTGTTACCGTTGAGCCATGGTAGCTTGCTACTGCTCTGGAACACTTAGGCTGGCCGGCATGTGTCCTTCTTCGTTCCGGTGTCTGTCCCTTCGGGGAAATGTCACGCATTGAGTACCGGAGTCCTGTTAGCCCGCTACAGCCCAGTTTACCGGAGTCCTGCTAGCCCAGTGCTATAGCC
The DNA here is from genome assembly GCF_018294505.1 of Triticum aestivum. Classification (NCBI taxonomy): domain Eukaryota; kingdom Viridiplantae; phylum Streptophyta; class Magnoliopsida; order Poales; family Poaceae; genus Triticum; species Triticum aestivum. The sequence goes on along the minus strand of NC_057795.1, from coordinate 293,640,216 downwards.
CGGACCCACTTGCTGATGACCGACACGTTCGAAGCTGGGTCATGGATGCCTGTCCCTGTAAGTCTGTGCCACTTTGGGTTTACGACTAGTCATGTCAGCCCGGGCTCCTTATCATATGGATGCTAGCGACACTATCATATACGTGAACCAAAAGGCGCAAACGGTCCCGGGCAAAGGTAAGGCGACACCCGTGGGGATACCGTGCGTGAGGCCGCAAAGTGATATGAGGTGTTACCGGCTAGATCGATGTGACATCGAGTCGGGGTCCTGACAAACAGTGCCGCGCCTCACCGGAGATCTCCCGGCGATATGGCTCACTGTAGCCATGCCCACCCCTCGTGGGCCGGAGGGGACGGCCACGTCGGGGCCGTGCCCTGCATCGGTCTTCGTGAAAGGTCGCGGGCCGACTCTCATAGTCGGCCCCCCGAGAGGTCTCAAGCCCGGAGTCGGCTTGCTTCAGAGTCGCCGTCCGGGGACTCGGCTTCTCCGAAGGTCGCCAGCTGGGACTCAGCCTCCCCGAAAGTCGCCAGCTGGGTCGCGGCCAGAGGGGCGCGGCTCGCCCCGATGTCTTGAAAGATCTTGGGACCCGGGTCAACCTACCCGTGGCCTATTACTCCGACAGGAATCTTCCCTGGGGTTTTTCTTCTGATCTTCTTTTTGGATCTTTGTTTGATTTTTTTCTTCCTCTTCCTGTCTTCAGATCCCCTCTCACAGACCCGATGGAGACTGAGGCCACCGGCGAGGAAGGCGCATGTGGCAATACTGAAGGCGCCGCTGCTGACGACGAGGAGGCCGGCGCTGATGAACCCGCCAACGAAGAAGCCGCCAAGGCTGCTGGCGCAGGAGCTGGCGATGGGCCCGGCGATCGTACTGACGACCCAGAGGGCGCAGGAGCGCAAGGCGCTACACCGATCGCCGACCCCTCTGCCGCTGATGCAGTGCCGGGCTCCGAGGAGCCCCACCCAAGCGCCTACTTGAAGGCCGGCGAGGGCGTATACATCAAGCTTCCCTGGGCGTCGAGCTCCAGGGCGCCGGTCGAAGGAGAGGAGTTTGACGGGGAAGTACTCGCCTCTGCTGGGCTGGCGGTGGTTGACACGCCAAGCAGCAGCAGCGGCGACTCCGAGGAGGAGCAGTTGCTCCGAAAGTTAGTGTCACTCTACCGCGCCCGGGAAGCGAAGCTTGAGTCCCGGGAAGCGCTTGTCGTGCGGGCGGGAGTTGACATAGAGAAGCATGCAGAGGAGCTCAAGAGCCGCAACCAGGAGGCCCTCCAATCCATTGCGGAGGGGAGGGCGCAACTTGACGAGGCGAAGAAGGCGTTCATCTTGGAAAAGGCTGAAGCCGAGGAGCAGCAGAGGCTTGCCGCCGAGGAGCTGTCCAGGTGGGAAGGTGAGCTGACGCAGAAGAAAGTTAATCTGGACAGCCACGAGGAGGAGCTCGACGCACGGGAGCAATCACTTGGCGGGGCACTCAAGGAGGCGAAGGATGCCGCCGCGGCTGCTGAGGCCGCCAAGAAGGAGCTGGAAGCGAAGGTGACGCAGCTGGAGGCGGACATGAAAGGGAAGAATGAAGAGCTTGCCGCACTCCAGCGCGAACGCGAGAAGGATGCACTTGCCCACGGTGATCTGCAGGCTCAACTCGCCGACAAGGTCAAGGAACTGAACGCCGCCAAGGACTCAAGCGCTGATTTGGAGCTGAAGCTGGCCACCTTGACGGAGACGCTGGATGGTGCTAAGAGGCAGGAAGATGAACTGAAGAAAGAGATCAAGGGCAACGAGGAGCTGCTGACGAGGGCCGCTGAGACTCAAAACACCTTCAGGGCTACGGTGGAGCTCTGGACGGAGGGCCTCGTCAACATCACTACAACCATCGACGAAGAGCTGGCGCAACTGGACTTGGCGGGCTTCGGGTACTCCACCGACGAGAACCTCCAGCCCAGCGTCAAGCTTACTTTGTTCTTCAAGGGTGTGGCGACGGCTCTCCAGCAGCTCCGGGAAAGGATCCCAAAGAAGTTGGCTGACGAGTCGCGCGCAATCTGCGCCAAGGTCTTGGAGAAGGTGCTGGTGAAGATACTCTTCCGCAACCCGGGCCTCGACCTCTCCCGCGTCCTCAAGAAGCTGTCGGCGGGAGCTGATCTTGAAGAGCTCAAAGCCATTGTCGCACCCATCGTGGACAAGGTCAATGAAGTCAAGAGGGTCGACGGCGATCGTGTAGATTAGGCCGCCCTTTTCCTCCTTTCTCTTGCCGCTGCTAGATATGTCACAGGAACAATCCATTAGAGCGCGGCAAGTTATTTATTGTAATATAACTTTATTCTGGGTATTATCTGCTATGTTACTTCCTTTATTCGGTTCCATCCCTTGTATGTTTTTACCCTATGCTTTTAGGGAACTTGCCGGCGCAAGCACACTTGCCGCGAGCGCTGAGTGCGGAACATCAGCAGCCCGCTGGTGGTGTTGCCTCTGGCAAGAAACCTTGTCGGGGCTAGTCGCAGCACACCTTCATTGTTGAGCGGACTCGAAACAAAGCAAGGGCGCAACTTAGCCACGAGCCGGTTCCTCCGCGCACAGGTTTTCCATACAAGGCATGGTCGTTCAAGGAATCTAACTTAAAAATTTAAAACTGACTATGCTCAAACTTTGGCAACTTAGCTTTTCTCTCGTCTGTGTCCCGGCAAGGCTATACTTCTTTGAACGACGCCCGGTCCAAACCCTTATCCTCTCCTCCCCCCCGGTGAACTTGTGGGCGAAGGAACCTTCTTTTTTGAGGAAAAGAAAGAAGAGAAAATAATGATATGGAGCCTTAAGGCTCGTTATTGCTTACCGGGGGCAAGTGCTGCACGAAGTGTCAGTTTATACATGCTAAAAAAGCAAAAGGCATGAAATTTGACAACATGTGCTGAGCATATGATTTTTATTCATGCACGGGATCTGCGCCCGGCTTTGTACAAAGGGTTACATGCAACAGCGGCAAAGCTTGTACAAAAGGTGGTTGCCGGAACGGGTCCCGGCAACCGCGCCTTATGGGTAAAACTTGCGAAGATGCTCTATGTTCCAGGAGTTGCTCACCGGAAAGCCATCTTTGGTCTCAAGGCGGACAGCGCCGGGCCTAGTGACTCGCTTTACCCGATAAGGGCCTTCCCACTTCGGCGTCAACTTGTTGGAATTCTTGGCGGATTGAACGCGCCGAAGAACAAGGTCGCCTTCCTCGAAGCTTCTGGCATTGACTTTGCGGCTATGGTAGCGGCGCAAAGCTTGCTGGTAGCGAGCAGCTCATACAGCAGCCTGAAGACGATCTTCCTCGAGGAGCAGTGCGTCATCTTGCCGCAGCTGCTCTTGCTCAAGCTCATCATAAGCGAGCACTCGAGGCGATCCGTATACGAGTTCCGTGGCGAGAACTGCCTCTGCTCCGTAGACAAGAGCAAAAGGTGTCTGGCCAGTGGCTCGATTTGGCGTCGTCCTGATTGACCAAAGAACCCCTGGCAGCTCCTTGATCCAATTTCTTCCGCATTTGTGCAGCCTGTCAAAAGTTCTGGTCTTGAGCCCGCGCAGCACTTCAGTGTTTGCCCTCTCCGCTTGACCGTTGCTTCTCGGGTGAGCAATAGAAGCGAAGCAGATCTTGGCGCCAAGATCTTGGACGTACTGCATGAAGGTGCGGCTCATGAATTGGGTGCCATTGTCGGTGATGATCCTGTTAGGGACTCCGAAACGGCAAACAATTGACCTGAAGAACTTGACTGCTGACTGTGCTGTCACCTTCCTCACTGCTTCAACCTCCGGCCACTTCATGAACTTGTCGATTGCCACGTAAAAGTACTCGAAGCCCCCGACAACTCGGGGGAAGGGGCCGAGGATGTCGAGCCCCCAGACCGAAAACGGCCAGGATAAAGGGATTGTTTGGAGAGCTTGAGCTGGTTGATATATTTGCTTGGAGTGGAACTGGCACGCTTCACACTTAGTTACTTGTGTAGTCGCATCCTGGAGGGCTGTTGGCCAAAAGAAACCTTGCCGGAAGGCTTTGCCGGCAAGTGCTCTTGCGCCAATGTGGTGACCACATATGCCTCCATGTATCTCCGCCAACAGCTCCTGTCCTTCTTCCCGGGAAATGCACTTCAATTTCACCCTGTTGAATCTTCTTCTGTACAGTATGTCATCGACAAACTGGTACATACTTGATTGCCGGGCTACTCTCTCTGCTTCTTCTTGCTCCTCAGGAAGTTCTCCTGTTTGAAGGAAATGGACGATCGGTTGTGCCCATGCCGGAGCTTGTGGCTCGACGACAAGGACTAAAGGCGCAAATGCTGCTGCGGGAACATCTGCTTCTACGGCAAGAATCTGTGTTTCAGCCGGAGCGTGATGCTCCCCGGCAAGCGTGTCGGGACACAACTTGTCGGGAGCATCTGCTTCAACGAAACAAACCCTAGGGCTTGTCGGAGGAGACTGCTCCTCAGCATTCCTTGTGTTGATCTTGGGGACTTTCTTGGCGGCGGCTTCGGGGAGCTCTGCCGGAAAGTAGTCGCCAGTAACCAACTTTCTCTTTTTGCTCTGTCCAGTTGATGGTGTCACAGATGGTTGAGTCAGCTTGAGCACAAAAACCCCTGGTTCCACAGGCAACTTGAGTGCGGCGCATTTTGACAGGCCATCTGCAATGTTGTTCTGAGCTCTCGGAACATATTCCATCTGCAGGCCGTCAAAATGCTCTTCCAGCTTCCTCACTTCATCAATGTAGGCTTCCATCAGCAGAATCTGATAATCTTTCTTCACTTGGCGGACGACAAGCTGTGAGTCACCCCTGACAATGAGCTTCTTGATCCCAAGGTCTGTCGCGATCCTGAGTCCGGCAATCAAGCCTTCATACTCTGCAGTATTGTTTGTTGCTTGCTCCTTGGGAAAATGCATTTGGACCACGTACTTGAGGTGCTCTCCGGTGGGTGCGACAAGTAGCGCACCTGCACCGGCACCTTGCAACGAGAAGGCACCATCAAAGTACATGATCCGTTCTTTGTTTGCTTCCTTGACGGGGATGCTCTTCTCCGGAGTTTCTTCATCGGGTGTCGGCATCCATTCTGCTATGAATTCTGCCAATGCTCGGCTCTGGATAGTTGAGGTACTCTCAAACTTGAGGCCAAAGCTTGACAATTCCAGTGCCCACTCGACAATCATGCCTGTTGCTTCTGGATTTTGCAGTATCCTTTTCAACGGGAAGCGAGTGACAACTGTGATCTCGTGTGCTTGAAAATAATGGCGCAGCTTCCTCGAGGCCATGAGAAGGCCGAAAAGCAACTTCTGCACACCAGAGTACCTTGACCTAGCCCCCTGCAGAAGGGAACTGACAAAGTAAACTGGGCGCTGCACCATCTTTTTTTGTTTCTCTTCCGGCAGCTGCACAGATCCATCCCTGCCGGGACCAGAGTTTGTCGGGGAAGCCCCCTACTTGTCGCTGGATTCGCTTGCCGCGGTTGCTTGCTCATCATCTTCCTCCCTCTCTGCTACTAACGCAGCACTAACCACTTGATTGGTTGCCGCTAGATACAACAGCAACTTCTCTTGTGGTTTAGGTGCGACAAGTACTGGAGTGGAAGACAGGTATCTCTTCAAGTCCTGTAGCGCGGCCTCCGCTTCCGGAGTCCATTTCATTGGACCTGCCTTTTTCAAAATCTTGAAAAATGGTAGGGCGCGCTCAGCATACTTAGAGATGAACCTACTGAGAGCAGCAACGCAGCCGGCAAGCCTTCGTACATCCTTGACGTGCTTCGGGGCTTCAATCTGCTCGATGGCCTTGATCTTGTCGGGGTTGGCTTCAATCCCCCTCTGGGACACAAAGAACCCGAGAAGCTTGCCGAAAGGAACTCCAAACACGCACTTCTCGGGGTTCAACTTGAGATTGATCTTACGTAGATTTGCAAAAGTCTCGTCCAAATCTTGGATCAAAGTTTCTCTGTCTTTGCTCTTGACCACTATATCATCCATGTAAGCTTCTACATTTCTGTGCAGCTGTGGCTCAAAAGCATGACTGACTACTCTTGCAAACGTTGAACCAGCATTCTTTAGTCTGAAAGGCATTCGTACAAAGCAGTACGTGCCACATGGAGTAATGAATGCGGTTTTCTCTTCATCCTCTTCTGCCATGAAGATCTGATGATATCCTGAGTATGCATCAAGAAATGAAAGCAGGTCGCATCCTGCCGTGGAGTCGACAATCTGGTCAATGCGCGGCAAGGGAAATGGATCTTTGGGACAAGCTTTATTAACATCAGTGAAGTCAATACAAAGCCTCCACTTCCCATTCGCCTTGCGCACGACTACTGGATTGGCTAACCACGTTGGATGGAGTACTCCTCGGACGAGGCCTACTGCCTCCAACTTATTGATCTCTTCTGCAATGAACTCTTGGCGCTCCACCGCTTGCTTCCTGACTCTCTGCTTGACGGGCCGCGCGTGAGGACAGACGGCAAGGTGGTGCTCAATTACTTTCCTGGGAACACCGGGGATGTCAGATGGTTGCCATGCAAACACATCGACATTCGCCCGCAGGAAAGCAACGAGCGCGCTTTCCTATTTAGGGTCAAGCGTGGCACTGATGGTGAAGGTACCACCAGTGCCGTCCTCCTTGGTGGCCACTTTCTTAGTCTCTGGTGAAGCTGTTTTTGCCTTCTTGCACTTGCCGGTGGAGCTTGATGGTGCGTCCTCGATGGTAGCGCAGCACTCCGAAGAGGTGCGCTTGCCGGAGTGGGCATTAGAGCTACTCTTGCCAGACTTGGTCTTCTTCTTCCCCCCGGGAGCTTCAGCGGCAAGTGGTTTGCGTTCTGCTGCGGCTGCTGCTTCCCGGTAGATCTTGTCGGTACAGATAAGTGCATCTTTCTTGTCGCCTTGGACAGAAATGACACTTATCGGACCGGGCATCTTGAGCACATTGTAGGCATAGTGAGATGCTGCCATGAACTTGACAAGCGCTGGACGGCCGAGTATCCCATTGTAGGGCAATGGGAAATCAGCAATGTCAAATGTGACTCTCTCTGTCCTAAAATTCAGGTCGCTGCCAAACGTCACCGGCAGTGTGATCTTCCCCTTTGGCTTGCTCCTTCCCAGGTTAATTTCTTGAAAGGTACCAGTCTCTTCGAGCTCGCTGTCGGGGATCTGGAGCTTGTTGAGCACCGCGGAAGAGATCAGGTTCAAGCCGGCCCCACCGTCAACCAACATCTTTGTGACCTTGAGGTTACGGATGGTTGGCGAAACCAACATCGGCAAGCACTCGACCGCAGTGATGCGATCAGGGTGATCCTCACGATCGAAGATGATGGGCGTGCTGGACCACTTCAGGGGTTTGCGCGACTCGACTGACGGTTCTGCTGCATTCACCTCCCGCACCCACTGTTTGAGTTGGCGGTGCGAGGTGTGCAGAGAAGCACCGCCGTCTATGCACAAAACCTCCGTCGCTTTCTAAAACTCCTGCTCATCGGTCTCATCCTCCTCCAACTCATCATCTTCATCTTCGTCTTCGTCCTTGTCGCGGCCGCGGGGAGGCCTGTCTCCTTGCCGTTGCTTGGCCTTGCCGCGGCGCCCTCCCCGGGCGGGACGCTTCTTGCCGGACCCTCCGCCACCCTCCTGGGCCTTCTCCTTGTCGCGGCGCTCGTATTCAGCTTTCTGTAGCTCAACGAGCTGCTCAACCTTCTTGCAGGCCTGGAGATCATGGCCCTTGGTGCGGTGGATCTTGCAGTACTGCTTGCCGGAGCCGTCCTGCTTGTCGGCGGCCACCACAGCTTCGCCGGAGTCACTAGCTTTGGCCTTCTCGGTGCCACCTCCGCTGCCGGACTGCTCAACGACTAGCACATCCTTAGCTTTCCTCTTTCTGTTATTCCGCCTCCGGGATTTTTTGCCGGAGGGGCGTCCTCACTGTCAGATCCTTCTGCTCCTGCATTCTCTCCGGGGAGTTTCCTCCCTTCCTCAGCATGTGCACACTTTGTCGGCCAGAGCATATAGCTCGCTGACATCTCTGATTTTGCACATCGCCATCTCCTACCTCATCCTGCGGTTACGCACGTTCTGATGGAACGCGCTGATAACCGCGGCAGGGTGGACGTCTGGGATGTTGCGCTGCACCTGGCTGAATCTATGTATGTACTTGCGCAGGGGTTCTCCTTCTTTCTGGGCGAGCAAATGAAGATCGCTCTCCTAGCCATGGGGTTTGTGGCCGCATGTGAAGGCGCCGACAAACTGATGGCACAGGTCCGCCCACGAAGAGATGGAGTTGTCCGGCAAGTGCATGAGCCAAGATCTGACGTTGGGCTTGAGCACTAGCAGGAAGTAGTTGGCGAGGATCTTCTCGTCGCGCCCCCCGGCAGCCTGCACCGCTATGGTGTAGACGCTGAGGAACTCCGACAGATGTATCCTGCCATCGTACTTCCCGGGTACGTCTGGCTTGAAGTTCTTGGTACTGGGCCACTGGACTTGCCGCAGCTCACGGGTGAACGCAGGGCAACCTACCGCGTATGGTAAGTCGCCTGGTTCCCCTGGCGCATGCATAACAACAGTGGGCCCAGCGCGCTGGTCTGACTGACGCCGCGCTTCTCTTCGACGCTCGATGCGAGTGCGAGCGTCTTCGTGTCGTCGTTCTCGGAGAACTTGGCGTTGATCGCGGCGAGCTCGCGGGTCCGACGACGCGGTGGAGTCGGTGTCGAGGTTGGCCCGGCGAGTCGGCGATCTTGGCCTTCGGGGTGGGGAGTGCACAGTGGTGGCACCCCCACCAGTCTTGTCGCCATCGGCTTGCGCCCGGGCGTCTTGCCGCGGCTTCGACGCGCTTGGTTGCCGGGGCTTGTCGTCGTTGGCGAAGCCGATAAGGCTATGGATGGTCATCCTCCAGTCGTCAATCTTGTCCGGCGCTGGAGGGTAGTCTAGTAGCAGTTGGGCTCGGGCCAACGCTTCTTCCGGTGTTTTCGGCGGTGGGGGCGAACGACGCGAGGAGCGGGATATGCTCAAACTTCTAATGGTGTTAGAAGGAGCAGCATCCCGTCCAGGTGACCGTACCGCGCTCGTGCCAATGTGTTGACGTGCATGTTGGCCTTGAGCGTCCCGCGATCCGCCGGCCTGTCCTTGTTCCAACGCGAGCACGGTGCCAGGAGCACCGTGGCGTTGTTGATCTCGCACCTCCTGAGAGGGGTGCGGTGCATGTACGGATGCCGAAGCTTGCGGGGCCTTGTCCTTGGACCTGGTGACGATGTGAGTCCCCCCGTCGACGCCCGTTCCTCCGCCGGCGTCTACCCCACCGCCCGTTTGCTCCGGCGGCGGCGGGATCAACGTGGACGGAGCGGCCACCTCCGAAGCCTTCTTCTTCGGTGGCATGTCGATGACGATGTTGGTGTAGCACGCGTGAAGACCGGATCAGGTTCGCACAACCTCGACGCCCCCTACCTGGCGCGCCAAAGATGTCGTGGGAAACGAGCACCTATGGGGCAGGGCCCCTTTTCGGTCCGGCAGGGAGCGGAGGGCGCACAAAGAGCAGATCGAGGTCAAGCACGCAAGGAATTTTACCCAGCTTCGGAGCTCTCCGGAGAGATAAAACTCCTACTGCTGCTTTGTGTTTGTATTTTTGCTTGAGAGCGTGGGTGTGTTGTAGCCTCGAATGAATCGAACCCCTTCTACGTGCGCATGGGCCTCCTTTTCATAGTCTAAAGGGGTCACCGACAGGTGGCAACGCAGAGAGAGGGGTAAAAAAGTAAAAACAGGGGTTGGTACAACCGCTATCTACAGTGCCCCCTACCTAACTCTGATGGCAGGGGACAAGAGCATTTAATGCCCGTCCGGTCGCCCAAACAGTGCATGAAACGACCGTTAGGGGCGCCACCGATCGCCACGATGGCCTCCTAGTCATCCTCACTCGCCACCTTGCACCGCTTGGCTGCACAGCTTCCCGCCACGTGCACCAGGAGTGATCCTGTGGCGACATGTCATTGGATGCGCTGGAGCGTGGACGCAGAGTGGTGGCCTCGCCGCGGCAAGCGCCTTGCCGCGGTCGCTGTCTTGTCGCACCCGCAAGCTTGTCGCTCGCCGGGTCTTCCCGGGACGCGCGGTGCGTCGCGGCAAGTCTCCTGAAGTGCCTTGGTTGGCCTTCCCGGCAAGCTCCTCTTGCTGGGGCCTTGTCCTTCCCGGCAAGCTCCTTTTGCCGGGGCCTTGTCTTCTCAGTTAAACACTTTGTTCTTGAATGGCAGTAATAGGAATAGCGAAGGATCTTGGCGGACGCCCGGCAAGCCTTGCCGCGGGACGCTGCAACTGCCCGTGCACAAGTTCGGGATACTAAGTTACCCCTACTTTAGTACACCGACAGTCGGTGATGATGTTGTGTGGTATGCCATACCGGGTTGTGATGTCGGCAATGAATGTCACGGCAGTCGGCCCATTCAGCTTCTTGATCAGTTTTGCTTCAATCCACTTGGTAAATTTGTCTATGGCGACAAGCAGATGTGTCATGCCGCCGCACGCCGTCTTGAATGGTCCGACCATATCCAGTCCCCAGACGGCAAAAGGCCAAGTGATGGGGATGGTCTTGAGTGCAGAAGCCGGCAGGTGTTGTTTGGAGCCGAAGACTTGGCACCCTTTGCAGTGTTTGACTAGTTCCTTGGCATCCTCCAATGCAGTCGACCAGAAGAATCCATGGCGGAAGGCCTTGGCGACGAGCGCCCTAGAGGCGGCATGGTGGCCGCACTCGCCTTGGTGGATGTCTTCGACGATTGCTAGGCCCTTCTCTTGCTCGACGCAGCGTTGGAAGACTCCGGTAACACTGCGCCTAACTAGCTCTTGATTCATTACTGTGTAGGCTCCGGCTCGGTGTTGGACTTGTCTGGCCGAGATCTCGTCAGTCGGTAGTTCTCCATTCACCAGAAACCGGAGGATGGGCTGAGCCCATGATGGAGCCATGATTTCTTCGACTGCCAAGACGGCTACTGCAACCAGGGTGGGCGGGCTGGGTTCTGAGGAGTTGGAGTCGGCCTCCGCCTGCTGTGCCACTGCAGTCCCCGGGCCGGGTTCGGCTACTGCAGTACCCAGGCCGGGTTCGACAATGAAAGTCCCCGGGCCGGGTTCGACTATGGAAGTCCCCGAGTCGGCTGCCGCAGTCCCCGGGCCGCCTGCCTGGTCCCCGAAGTCGGATCTGACTGCGTCGGGGTTAGGCGGCACGAAGATGGAACTGGATTCCGGAGACGGCTTGACAGATGGCTTGAGGAGGCGTTGGAGGGCGACGCCGGCTAGTATAGCTTGTCGGGTGGAACCTATCCGTGCCAGGGCATCTTCTTGCTCTTATCGGCTCGTGGCACGTGAAGGAACTCGCACCCCTCGAAATATCCGTTGAGCTGCTGGACAAGGAAGAGGTAGCTCGCCATGTTCACATCCTTGGCATCCCAGTCGCCAGATGATTGCTGAACCACTAAGTCCGAGTCGCCATAACACAGGATCCGGCGGCTGGAAAGAACCTTGAGCTTCACATTCTTTGGGGTCAGGAGACAAAGTCGACTGCTTGCCAGCCAAGGCCACAACTCGATCCAGCATCTTCTTTTCTTCGGCAATTCCGAGGGACTCGGCCAGCCGACTACTGGCTGCTGCACACTCAGAAGACTTCTTGTAGTCTCCGGCTATGGTGATAATGCCCTTGGAACTCGGCATCTTCATCTTGAGGTAGGCATAGTGGGGCACAGCCATAAACTTGGCCAACGGTGGTCGGCCAAGCAGTGCGTGGTACGGGCTCTCCAAATCCACCACCTCGAACCATATTGCCTCTCGGCGGAAATGATCCTTGTCTCCAAAGAGGACATCCATCTTGATCTTGCCGATTGGTGAGCAGGACAGGCCGGGTATGATGCCATGGAACACAATCCGGCTAGGCATGAGTTGCTTCAGCTTGATGTTGAGCTTCTCCATTGTGTCTCGGTACAGTATGTTGATACTGCTCCCGCCGTCTATCAGCACGCGGGAGAAACGAGCGGCGCGCCTCTCTGTCGCTAGGGTAGCATCCAGAACAAGGGCGTAGGAGTCAGGGGACGGCATCACCTCTGGGTGGTCATCCCGGCTCCAGCTGATGGGCTTTTCCGACCAATGCATGAACTCCGGGTTACTGGAGGCGACCGCGTTGACTTCTTAGTGTTGTTAGCGCCGGCTTCGTCGATCACCCGGTTGGCTCATGAAGACAACATAGGCGGCATGCTCGTTAGGGAACTCGTCGTGGACGGCTCCGACTGCTGGCCGAGCGGCCGGCTGCTGGGGGGCAGGAGGTGGCTGGCCCGCAGGCGGAGGCGGCAACAGCCCTTCGCCCTTGGAGATTCGAGTGAGCCAATGGCACTTCCGGGTTGTATGGTTGGACGGCTTTGCGCCGCTGTGGAACTTGCAGGGGCATCGAGGGTTTGCTCGTAGGAGAATGCCGACTGCCAAGCCGGCCTGCCGCCCTTCTGCTTCTTGGGAGCCGGCCGTCCCTCAGGCTGCTCTTCTTCGATCGTTGCCACCTGCCGACTAGTGGAAGGCGACATCGGAGCCTTTGCGCTTGTTGTCGTTCTGGTATGGGCGCCGGGTGGACTCTCCAGCCGGCGTCTTGGGAGCCGGCGCAAGCACTTTCCCAGAGGCGTCGACTCGGAGCTCGGTCTTCATGGAGGAGTCGGCCGTGGCATATTTGTCTGCGATGATCAACAGCTCGTCGAGGGTAGTCGGCTCGTCGCAGAGGAGACGCTGCTTGAGGAGGGTGCCCTCTCGGCATCCGGCTGTGAAGTACTCGATTGCCTGAACCTCATGCACCCCTTTGCAGGAGTTTTGGAGCTCGGCCCAATGCATGAGGTAGTCGCGAGTCGACTCGTTGGGTCCTTGTACGCACAAGGAGAGCAGTCGGGGCTTGGGAGCCCGTTTGTAAGCACTGGTGAAGTTGCGGATGAAGGCTTTCGTAAAGTCGAGCCAGCTGTTGATGCTGTAAGGCTTCAGGCTGTTGAGCCACGTACGTGCCGTGCCTTGGAGCATCAGGGGAACATATTTCACGGCAACGCGCCGGTTGCCGTTTGCTATGCGAACCGTGGTGGAGTAGTCGATCAACCAGTCCTCCGGCTTCACGGAGCCGTTATACTTGGGCGTGTCTCTTGGAAGCGAGAACCCTTTGGGGAAGGGCTCGTCGCGGATGCGGGGGCCGAAACAAGGCGGGCCGACATCACCTTCTTCTTCCAGGGCCAAGGATCGAGCAAGGCGGTCGATCCGATGGTGGGCATCATTCTCGCCGACTCCTTCGCGGCGACCAAGTCGGCCGCTGAGAGTCGGATGCTCGATAGGCGGCGGGGTGGGATACCTCTCCCCGCGAGGTGGAGGAGGGGGCAAGTCGCCTCGTCTCTCCACGCCTCGGGGACGGCCTTCCGCGTCGCGCTCGATGGTGATTCGTGTCCGGCTGCGGCTAGCAGCCGGCTCCTTCTCTTGTCTCGCACGGGCGCCTCCCGCGATCGGCGTACGCGATGTCGCGCCGTGTTCTCGGCGAGGGGGCTTCCAGCTCGGACGCCGGCTTCGTGCCGTGCTGCGGCCGCGCCGATTAGCTGCTGGATGCGTCTGGTCATGTAGGGGAGCTCGTCAGCCCCCAATCCGTTGAGCTCGTCAACGATCGACTGGGCGGCGCGTAGATTCTCGAGGGGCGTGGCGTAGATCGGGCGGTCCGCACCCAAAATGCTGGCAATGGCCGCGCCGCATTGCTTGACGGCGCCGACTCGGCTTGGCCCTTCTGGAGGCGGCGTGCCGAAGGCGGCTCGATCGACCTCGCGCTGGTGGGCTTCCGTGAGGCGTCTCATGGTGTTTATCTTCTGGCCCTCCGCAACGAGGGCAAGGCGGCGAGCCTCCAGCGCCTCGGCGTCGGCGTCGGCCGGGATGGGAACGGACAAGCCCTGCAGCACCGCTTGCAGGGCGTCATGGGTGTTCTCACCGGAGGAGGCTCCATGGCTGATGACCAGCACCTTGGTGACGGTGCTGCTGCCACTGTCAGCTCGTGGGAGAGGGTCGTCGAAGACGATCACATCGGTGGGGAAGGCGTCGAGCGATGCCGTGTCGGAGTCGACAAGCATCGGGTCGGTGGAGCCGACCGACTCCATGTCCGCGATAGGCTCGCCGGAGATGTGGAGTTGGTCGAGGAGGCTGACAAGGCGGCTCTCGAGGCAGCCGGTGCCCGCGTCGGATGCGGGCTTGTCGGAGATGCAAACCTCGCCAAGAAGATCGGCGAGGCAGCTCGCCGCGCAGGCGTCGTCGGCGCTTTGTAGCTTGTCGGGGCAAGCTCCATCGGGCATGCCGGGCTGGCTACGCTCGCTGGGGAGGAAAAGGGTTCCCGTCCAGAGCAGGTCTCCGGAAGATGGTGCACCTGGCCCCACGGTGGGCGCCAAATGTCGGGTGGTAGGTGTGACATATGCCAACGGATGGCTTATCATTGTGGGAGACAGTAAGACATCGCCGGTGCCTGGAAACGGGATAAGGCGAAGACATGCACGCCGGCTAATCTTACCCAGCTTTGGGGCTCTCCGTGGAGATAACACCCCTACTGCTGCTCTGCGGGGTCTCCGCATGATCACTAGATCAACAAGTAGCTACAAGATGCTCCTTGAGCTGTTCGGTGGGAGGAGGAAGAAAGGCAAGGCTAGCTCTCTTATCTCCCTATGGCAATGTCTAAAACTCTATGAGATCAACCCTTTGCATGGGTGTCCCGGGGGGTTTATATAGGCCTACCCCCGGGGGTACAATGGTAATCCAGCCTGGGCGCGGGCCCAGGCCATCAGTGTCTGTGACCGCCGCCTTCTCCGCCGGCTTCTAGGGCCCGCCGACTGGTAGGTCCCGCCAGCTGTCGGCTTGCTGGTCGACAGGCCGTCCACACCGCCAGGGGGTCTTGTCGGGGGCTAGATACTGTTGCCTCGCCTCTGATGACGAGGGCTCCGCCATGGTAAGCATGGCTACAGTGCCGCCGCCTTGCAGGCTCTCACTGTAGCCTTACCGTGTCTTATCCGCTTAATGATGCGTGCGCCCCGAGGGGGGAGCAAGCAGGCTATTGGAAGCCGGCCCGGCCTTGGGCCGGCTGGGGGAGGCCGGGCCGCCTTCGGATGTCTCTCTGACCGGAGGGGCCCGCCGCCTGCGGGCCGTACTAGCGACCCATCGTGGATGGCGTCATGACTCTCATGGCGACAGTGCCACGCCGGACGGGGGATGGCTGCCCCATACGACGTACTGTAGCCACGCATTCTCCGGGATTCGGGGGTGGCAGGGTTTTGCTGTAGCCACACCCTGTTCGTCACCGTTATGGGTGATGGTCTTTAGAGGCGGCGTTCGACCGCTTGCTTCTGGGAGTCGGCCCTTCATGGGCCGCCTTCGGGAAGTCGGTCCTTCATGGGCCGGCTTCTTGGAGTCAGCCTGATCATGGCGTCCTCCAAGGGTTGTTTCTTGGCCGGGCCGCCTTCGGCTAGGCTGCCTACTTGGCAGCGGGACGAAGGAAGGCGGCCCCGTGTCTTGGGTGCTTCAAGGTCCGATCGGCCCGTTGTTTTTTCTGAGGGCCAAAGGGAGCCGGCTAGGCTACCCGTGGTCATTTACTCCGATAGTCGTCCATATCGTCGATGTCTTCGGGGTCGAAGTCAAGCACGTCGGTTAAGTCATCGATAGTGGCTATAAAGTGGGTGGTGGGTGGGGGACGAATTTCTTTGTCGTCCGCTCCCCACTCGAGCCGGACATAGTTCGGCCAAGAAACTCCTGACAAGGAAAGAGACCTTAATGAGTTTAGCACGTCACCCAAGGGCGAGTGCTGAAAAATATCCGCGGCGGTGAACTCCATGATCGGTGCCCAATCAGATTCGATAGGCACGGATGCACGCGGTTCGGATCCTGTGGCCAGAGACGAGTCCGAGGGTCCGATGACACCACCCTCATAGGATTTGGTGTTAGTGTTCGGCTCCGACAGCGATGAGTGTGCGGCCTCTGTGGCGGGGTCCATCCACCCGTCCTCGGAAGGCACGATCTGGTCCGGATTGATTCCTAGTGCCAACGTGGGTGCGATCTCCCGAATACTGTCCGATGGCAGATCAAAGTCATGTCCGTTGTGACTGTTCGGCGCACCTGTCATGGGCTCGAATTCGTCGAAGATCAAGTCTCCGCGGATTTCGGCAGTATAGTTTAAGCTTCCAAACCTGGCCTGATGGCCAGGGGCGTAGCTATCGATCTGCTCAAGATGGCCAAGCGAGTTGGCCCGCAGTATGAAGCCGCCGAATACGAAGATCTGTCCGAGGAGGAAAACCTCCTCTCGGACCGCATCGTTGAAGATGATCAAAGGGGCCATCAAGCCTTACAGCAACGGCAATGAAAGCACCAATGTCGGTGTCAAAACCAGCGGATCTCGGGTAGGGGGTCCTGAACTGTGCGTCTAAGGCAAATGGTAACAGGAGGCAGGGGACACGATGTTTTACCCAGGTTCGGGCCCTCTCGATGGAGGTAATACCCTACTTCCTGCTTGATTGATCTTGATGATATGAGTATTACAAGTGTTTATCTACCACGAGATCATAGAGGCTAAACCCTAGAAGCTAGCCTATGATTATGATTGTTGTTGTCCTACGGACTAAACCCTCTGATTTATATAGACATCGGAGGGGGCTAGGGTTACATAGAGTCGGTTACAGAGAAGGAAATCAACATATCTGAATATCCAGGCTTGCCTTCCACGCAAAGGAGAGTCTCATCCGGACACGGGACAAAGTGTTCAATCTTGTATCTTCATAGTCCAACAGTCCGGTCAAAGTATATAGTCCGGCTGTCCGAGGACCCCTTAATCCAGGACTCCCTCAGCAGTGCAGGGGGCTATGTGCGGGGCACAACCCCCCTGGGCACGCCTGGGCTCCTGGGCACGCCCTGGCGGGTTGTGCTCCCCACAGGCCTCCCCTCTGGTGCTTTCTTGGCCCATACGGTGTCTTCTGGTCCAGAAAAAATCTCAAAAAAGTTTCGCCAGGTTTGGACTCCATTTGGTACTAATATTCTAGGAAGTAAAAAACAAGCAAAAAACAGCAACTGGCACTGGGCACTATGTCAATAGGTTAGTCCCAAAAAATGATATAAAGTTGCTATAAAATGAATATGAAACATCCAAGAATGATAATATAACAGCATGGAATAATAAAAAATTATAGATACATTGGAGACATATCAACATCCCCAAGCTTAATTCCTGCTCGGCCTCGAGTAGGTGAATGATAAAAACTGAATTTTTGATGTGGAATGTTGCCTCACATGTTCATCACATATTCTTTTCTTTTGTAGCATGGAACTTTGGACTTTTATATGGTTCAAAGCAATAGTATAGATTTGACATGAAGATTTCAACACTCAAGCATATCAACAAGCAACCATGTGTTTCAAAATACCAACACTAAAGAAAGCTATCCCTAGCCCATCATGCTCAATCATTGATCCATTCATGAAACACACTCGCATATTAGCTACATCCAATGCTCAAGTATGATCATGATGCTCCCTAGTTGGTGCTTTATAAGAGAAGATGGAGACTCAAATAAAAAATGCATAAAGTAAATACATAGGCCCTTCGAGGGAAGTAGAATTTGTAGAGGTGCATGATCTCAAAGCTTAAATTAAGAGATAATTTTTTTGGGAGGCATACTTTTCCCGTCAACCAAAACGACCAAGTAATTCCCAAGACTTTCCATGCTAGATATATCATAGGTGGTTCCCAAACATAAAATAAAGTTTATTCCTTTTCCACCATTCTTTCGCAATCTATGGCTAGTCGTATCCACGGGTGTCGGTGTCAAAACCGGCGGATCTTGGGTAGGGGGTCCTAAACTATGCGTCTAAGGCTAATGGTAACAGGAGGTGGGGGACATGATATTTACCCAGGTTCAGGCCCTCTCTATGGAGGTAATACCCTACTTCCTGCTTGATTGATCTTGATGATATGAGTATTACAAGAGTTGATCTACCACGAGATCATAGAGGCTAAACCCTAGAAGCTAGCCTATGATTATGATTGTTGTTGTCCTATGGACTAAACCCTCCGGTTTATATAGACACCGGAGGGGGCTAGGGTTACACAGAGTCGGTTACAGAGAAGGAAATCTACATATCCAAATTGCCAAGCTTGCCTTCCACGCAAAGGAGAGTCCCACCCGGACATGGAACGAAGTCTTTAATCTTGTATCTTCATAGTCCAACAGTCCGGCATAAGCATATAGTCCGGCTATCCGAGGACCCCCTAATCCAGGACTCCCTCGGTAGCTCCTGAACCAGGCTTCAATGACGATGAGTCCGGCACGCAGATTGTCTTCGGCATTGCAAGGCGGGTTCCTTCTCCGAATACTCCAAAGTAGATCTTGAACACAAGAATCGTGTGCGGCTGCAAAACAAATTCCACATAGCACCGCAGAGAGTACAATATTCCACGAGTTTAATCTGCTGACAACTTTTACCCAACGTGACATCACGCCGCGGCCCGGTTATTATTCAAACCGTTTTTCCAACCTGCCACTACACATCTTGCGAGGTGGTTTTATTTGCACGTCTTGTCGAAGCAGAGATCGTGTCCCCCTTATCACGGGATTCTCATCAATACGGGCGTGGGTAACCCAACCGCTCCATTAATACGACACCTTGGTTTAGGCAAGTTCCAAACGGCCGTGTGAAGGACGCTTGACATTCATCCTCTTTATAAAGAGGTCAAGACCTGTCCTTTTATTTCCACGCTTGATCCTTCCCTTCCCTCACCTCGAGTTCCAACACCCTAGGTTTAACCCAAGCACTCCGGACCTTCAACCATGTCCGGATCCAACCTTCAAGGCTGGTGAATGGCCTCTTCCATCACAGAGGAGGACATCAAGAAGCTTAGGGAGGCTAGGTATTTGACCGCCGAAATCCTTCACAGGCTTCCTGCTCAAGGGCAGGTTATCCCTACTCCTGAACCAAACGAGAGTGTTGTATTCATCTCCCACTTCCTATGAGGTCTAGGCTTCAGTCTTCATCCCTTTGTTAGAGGGCTCATGTTCTATTACGGGCTAGATTTTCACAATCTAGCTCCAGATTCCTTCCTTCACATCTCGACGTTCATCGTTGTGTGTGAGGCCTTCCTCCGCATTACCCCACACTTCGGCTTATGGCTCAAGACCTTTAATGTGAAGCCGAAGATGATCAACAGACGACACGCAGAGTGCGGAGGTGCTATAATAAGCAAAGGTGTTGATGATTTATGGCCAAAGGGTTCCTTCCCTGAAGTTTCCGACCTATGGCAATGGGAGTGGTTTTATATAACAGCACCCCGAGGTAGAAAGTGGGCGGCCACCCCAGCCTTCCACTCCGCTCCTCCACCACAGCTTGCATAATGGGTCAACAAGGGGCTGGACTGGGGACCGGTTGATGACGTGTGAACATTGCAAAGCCGCATTCAAGATCTCATCAAAAAGGATACCAATCTTGTCAAGGTAGTCCAAGTAATGTTAGTTCGTCGGGTCCTGCCATGCCAACGTCGACCTCTCCGTATATGGGAGTTCAACCCGGAAGGACCGTGAACTGTTCAACACTTCTTTGGCATGACGTTTGAAGGGATGTATCAATTATTCTTCGGGTCACGAATAAAGTGTCCGGACACAACAGAGGATGCAGGCCTCAACTGCAACCGTCCAGATACCCAGGTAAGTAGTTCCGCGATCGAACATGCTGTCATCATATTTGTCACAACATTATTCTAAAAAACCACCCTCGACCAGGACTGGATAAGAAAGGCGTAGAGGATCAGGTGTTCGGCCCCTCTTCAGGAAGATTCGCCGGATCCTGTACTAACCAGGATGCTGGCTCGCCCACCTTATCAAGTGCCATCAGGGGAGGACAAGGAGAGGAAAGGGGAAGAAAAGCGGACTTCATGCTGGAGGTACGTTACGCATCCTAACTAGGGAAATTAGCACCTCCGTGTCGGAGGATGAACGGGGAGGAGAATCTAGCATCCCCTCTCCCCATGGGAAGAAAAGGACCGCCCCCGAAGACTTGGAAGCAGAGGTATCCAAACGAGGGAAGGAACCTTCACCCGGGGGCCCTATCCTGGAGGGCTACGTTGCCGCACAGTGTCCACAGGGGGGCTTGCCATTAACCGAGCCGGAAGTGAACAAAGGTACTTAGTAAGCATACCTTGTTCTTTTCCTGAGAATAACGATCGAGACATATGTTTTGTAGTTCGGCTCATAGCCTCCCTCAACAATGTTCGTCCTCCGGGGATCTTCTTCTGGAGATGATGGAGAGCGAAACGCCTCCTCCTACTTCTCCGCCTCATGAGGCGGACGACCCTGAGGTGTCGTCCCGGAGGGTCTCTCCCGATCTGCAGAGACCAGAAGCTAACTCTTCGGCTGCCCGAAGTCCGGGGTTTTCAGCTCCTAGAGAGACCAACAGAAAAAGGCCCAGACTGTCCGGTATACAACCGGACACATTGACGGGTCTTCTGCAGCAAGCAGCTATTTCAGAGGCACATCATACCTTAATGGGTACGGTGGTTGAGAGGATTTCATCCGCAAAAAGCAGACTGAATGAAGCTTTTACAAGCCTGCTAAGAGGCTTTGAGGTACGCAAAGTGATAAATTTTTATTGTACCATCAACGCAAGGTGTACTTTGTATAGATAGTAGCCCCTGAGACTCTGGTTGCCATCCGGAAGGGGCGAGCAGAGGATCATAGTCTCAGGTAATGATGGTACCAATTTTGTACGCAGGCGGCATGGCGGATGCAGACATCACGCTTTTGTACAAGCGGCTTGACGAGGCACAGGGTATGTATATTTTGGTGGTCAGCGAATATTAATAAGAGCATGATGCTAGGATTTATGATATGCTTTGACTGCAGATGGTGCTGCCGTCGTGGAGACCCTTCGGGCAGAGCTTGCCCTGGCCAAGGAGCAAGCCAGGAGTAGCAATGCGGCTGCCGTGAAGGCAGCTGATGAATTAAAAGCCAAACAGGCTGCTCATCACCAAAGTGAGGATAGAATAGCCAACATGGCTCTCGAGCTACAAAATGCCGGTAGCCGATATGAGCTTCTCGAAAGGGAAAACCAAGCGAAAACGGCTGACCAAAAAAATGCTTTACAAGCAGCAAAGGAAACTCGCTCTAAGATCAGAGCGGCCCGAGAGGAGCTCCGGCAAGCCGGTGATATCGCGGCTGGGAAGCCCTTTTTATTGCGAACCAAATTCGGCGATCCGAAGTATGCCCCTCTTGATCGGTTGTGGAGTTCTGTAGACGCATACTTGGATTTTTCAAAGAGTGCTACTGATGCGACGCAGTATTTCAAAGATCTAGAAGATCATGGAACAGAAAGATTGTTTTGGTTGCAGTTCAGTACTCCAAGGCGTCCGCTGTTGTTGAATGAGCAAATGGCCGAATGGGCTGAGCTCCATAGGTTATCCAGACTTGCCATGAAGGCCGTCGTGGATCACTTGTTGCCGAAGGAACCAAGTCTGGATAATTATTTTGGTTTGGTGCAATGATTTATTCGTGTTGTGTCACAGATCGGCATGCATAGAGAGTGCGCGGATGGCCTTTGCCCGTGTTAAGACATATTGGGCGAAGATGGAGGCCACGGGTATTGCAACGAGGGGTCCGCCAGGGGGCCAGGACTCGCCCGAGCACTATTTTGAAGAAGTCTTAGAAGGTGCCCATTTAATAGAGGCTCAGTGCTCAAAAAATACCATGTTCGAATGATATGAATCTTGATTGTAAAAACAATGCTTTTGGTAATAAAGGCTATATTTATACTTTTGCTCGTAAAGTATTGTAGTGCCTCCTGTGCGGCCGCTTATGTATATATGTATATAACCTGGAAGTTTGCAATCGTCGGCTTCAGCCCCCTCCCATATAATGCGGGGGTGTTCGGCAAAGCACGTAATCACACTTGATCCAATGTCTTGGTACGTGAAGGAGGTGATAGCGCGGCGAACGAAGCAATCAGACTACATAGCTTTAACACTTTCACTTAGCCATAGGAGTTTGACGCTGGGACTACTATATAGCCCATGGTTTGTCGGCGTTTATCCGAATACGGTGTGTTTACATACGTGACCGGGAAACCAGTCCTTCATTAATGCGGAGGAATCACGAAGATTCCGCTGAGTCATCGAGTGGTTGACCAGTCTCTCGCTTTTTCATTGTCGGATTTCGGGTTCCGGCAGACCCTCTAGGTTCGAACTCTGGGGTGCACGCAAAGATCACACCTCCTGCCTACCCATGTCTCGCTGCCTCGCAAGGATCTAAAACTACATGAAGAACAACACAAGGGAAACGAGATTTATACTGGTTCAGGCCACCATTGTGGTGTAATACCCTACTCCAGTTTGTGGTGTGGTGGATTGCGTCAGGGGCTGATGATGAACAGTACAAGGAAGAACAGCCTCGCGAGGGTCTGTTCTTGGCTGGTGTGATGAACTGCTTGGGTGAGTTCAGTCGCCTCTCTCTCTCTCTAACTAGTCTGCCCAAAATCTCTCCCCCTACCGTGTGGGTGGCTAGTCCTATTTATATGCGGAGGCCCTGGGCCTCCCCCCAAATATTGAGCGGGAAGGGCGCCAACAATTGGCCATTTTGAAGGGGAACATCTAGTACACCTATCCTGACTAAAGTTGGTCCTCGCCTGTCAAAGACCCTGACGGTGATGCCGGCTTGGGCTCCACGATGACCTCCATCCTGCCGTCCTACTGGTCTTGCTCTTGTTGCACCAAAATGGTTGCCTTTGCTTGATACTCTCGCCTGCGCTTGCCCCCTTTGCACCAAAGAGGAAACAAGGACTCTGCACGGGCCGGTGCCCGCCTGGCGCCCGCCTGGCCTTGGTCATCATGGCTTGCGTCATGGGCACCTCGTGAGGTACCCCGCCTTGATCTCTCCGCCTCCTCGCAGGCCAGCCTGACGAGGTTGTGCCCGAGGAAGCCTCCTGTCATTCGCCCCGCGAGGCTCGGCCCCTCGCGAGGGTCTTGAGCATGTGTTGATGAAGATGGGATGTAATGGGCCACTCCCTAAGCCGCGCCGTAGGCCACAGGCAGGCAAGTCTGGGTACCCCCGTTCCCAGAACGCTGACAGTAGCCCCCGGGCCCAAGGCGCGCCCGAACTTGGCTTAGTAGAGAAGCGAAAGGGCAAGTGCGAAGCGCCGCGGGCCCCAATAGCCTACGGACTTGGGCGCCACGTGGTGGTTGATTGGACGTGGATGTCCTGGCTCCCCCACGATGCCTCGGCAACTGCACGAATTGACAAGAGAGCAGCGCCCGTCTAGGCTTACCTTCCTTGCCTTCTCCAGTCATTGCCCAGATCCCCTTTCTCGCTCCTATCCTTCTCGCTTCCGAAATCCCCAGATCTACTCCAATCCTACATCTTAGCGAGGCATGGCGCCTCGCCAGACCCCGGCCGGAGCATGGTACTCGCCCGCTCTGGACCCTCCGAATGTGTCGGAGAAGAACCTTGCTCGGACGCGCCAGATGATGGCGGCGCAAGGCAACGACGGGGCGGTCGCGCTCAAGGTTGGTTCCGCCCTTCCTGAGGGCAAGGGAAGCACCTTATACCCGCTCTTCGTGAGCGCCATCACCGCCGGTTTGGTGCCCCCTTTTTCGAGTTCTTCCTTTCCATTCTCCACCATTACAACCTGCAAGCTCTGCACCTCCATCCCAACTCTGTTCTTCTCCTGGCGATTTTTGCCTACTACTGCGAGGCTCATGTTGGGGTAAGGCCCTCGGTGGCCTTGCTGCGCCATTACTTTTACCTCCGGGTCTCTCGCGGCCCCATCACCGCGTGCGAGAGCTTCATTGCGTACGCTAGATCCAATGCTATTTGGAAGCCCGGGAAGAGGATTTAAGGCTTCAGGAGCAAGTGGGTCATGGTGGATGCTGGGCGCACCCATCCCCGGTTGATTCTGCCCACAGGGCAGCCCAAGTCTATCGACGCTTGGTCCCGCGCGGAGCTCATTGTCCCCCGCGCGAAGCCAGTGCTGGAGAGGATGGACGCGGACCTGTGGCCGGGCAACATGGCGATGGTGAAACTGACCGCGGCGTCGCTTCTGAGGGAGTTCCTGGAGCACCGTGTGGCTCCGCTCTAGGAACACTCGCTTCCGCTATGGAGGCTCGGGGGGCCGATGCCGCCCTTCGCCCGAGCTCCGAAGTCCTGGCCGACGAAGATCTGGCCGCGGTCCTCCAATCCTTGGTTGGGGGAGATGTGGCGAGATTGGAAGATGCTCCCGTACCCCTGTTCCTTCGGGATGATTCGGAGCAGGTGGTAAACTCCATGTCTGCTTTTAATGGGGACGGGCCTGTGCTCGCGGAGGTTCCTGAGGACCTGGCGGCCCTGGCGACGGTGAACGTATCCTTCGGCGACTCCAGCGGAAAGGAGGAAGAAGAGGAGCAGGAAGAGGAGCCTGATTCCGAGGCGACCGACGGGGAGTCGAGAGCGCCCCTCCCTCGGCGCAGGTCCCGCGCTCTTCGCCTCATGCCGGACGACGATGAGGATGGCGATGAGCGAGGTGGTGAGTGCTCGCCCCTGATCCCGAAGAAGGAAAGGACGGGGCTGGTTCTCCGCGGGTCTGCTCCGGCTCCAAGGCGACATGTAGACGCGCCTCCTGCCCCCGAGTCTCTTGAGGCTGATCCCAGCAGCCGGCTCTCGGGCTTCAAGTTCGGCCGGAGGTTGCTTGAGCCCGCGAGCGATGACTAGTAAGTGCTTCATTCTCGTTTTGCTTCTTGCTTCGTCGTTGAGGCTTGACATCCATATTCCTTGGCTAGGCCGGTGCCTGCAGCGAAAAAGCTGAAGGGGGCTCCTGAGGCTTCGCCCGGGGCAGCACCTCCACCCGTGGGAGAAGGGGGTGGCAAGACGCGGGCCTCTCCTGCCCGGTCATCCTCGCGAGGCCTGGCAGGGCTAGCTGGGGCGAGCTCAGTCCCCGTGGCCCAAGCGACTCCCCAGGTGCCCCTGCCTGACGCTACTGCCGCAGTCATCGGGGCGCAGAAGGTCCCAACTCATGATGCTGTGATCACGCTGCCATCTTCTCCTCCTACTCCGCCAACTGCCATTTCTCCGACTCCTTCTACTGTCATGGATCGTGCTGCTGCTGAGCTGGACCGGCTGCGGAAAGATCTCCTGGGCACCGACCCTCGCTTGGTGGTCGGGCGCCTGGAGCTAGCCTCCGGCTGGGTCCGCTCTGATGCTTCAGTCCGAGCAGCGCTGGCTCAGGCCGCGACAGCTTGCGATGAGGAGAAGGAGGCCATCCTTGAGGCCAAGGCCGCTCGTGACGCCTCCTTGGGTGAGGTTGCGGATGTCCAGGGTCGTTGCGAGGTGCTGGAGAGCGAGCTGCAAGGCGTGCGCGACCAGCTCGCCAAGGAGGCCCATGACCGCCAGGAGAAGGAGGAAGACATGAAGGCTCGTGAGGCTGCTGCCAAGGACCGGGATGCCAAACTTGATAAATGCCATGGCCACTTAGGTACGCTGGAGCAGGCGTTGGAGGCGAAGAGGATCGAGTTGGACGGCAAGGCGCGGGTCCTGGCCGAGGACCGCGTGGCCTTCGCGAAGCTGGAGGAGAAGGCTCGCACCTTGCTGAAGTCGCTTTATGATAGCGGCCTAGAGAGCCTGCTGGCCGGCGCTGAAGACGGCCCTGCCAAGTTGCTTCCCTTCCTGGTCCGCGCGCTTGAAGATATCGCCCTCAGCCTTGGCCCCACGGCTGAGGCTGAGGCGCGTGTCCTTTCTTCTGCAGCGCTGACGCGCGTCTTCACCCACGTCTATCTTCGCGACCCCGACGTGGACCTTGACAGCCTGCTGGAGCCCTTGAGCGGCGAGCTTGCCGCTGTCGCTGCCGAGGCCGTGAAGGGTCGAGCAGAGGCTCTGCTGGTGAAGTTCCGTGCTTTCAGCACCAAGCAAAGGCGAGGCGCTGCCGATCCTGAGGCTCCACGAGGCGAAGTCGCCCAGCGCAGCTCCGTCACCAGCGATGGCACCGCCGGAAAGTGACCCCTTCACGGCTCCTGTCCTATTTTTTAGCTCTTGCAACATGCATCATGCCTCGTGGAGGCGTTTAAACTTGTGTTTGGTGTTGTGAAAGCATTCTATGGACTGTAATATTTGCTTTTGAATTCCTTGAGATTTGCGCTTTTCCTTCCTACTTGCTTGTGTTCTACGTCGGCAGAGCCCAGCCCCGCGCATACCTCAGCCGCCGTTAGCCCCGACCAGAAACCAGGACGGGACCAAGGAGTGAGGGGCTACGTGACAAGTTAGGCTCCTGAGTCGCGATGCTCAGGAGTCCCCCTTGACGCGCGGACAGCAAGTAGCAAGGTGAGATGTCTGAGTAAATCTATAGTTCTACGTTGGCAGAGCCCGGCCCCGCGCATACCTCAACCGCCGTTATCCTTTCAGAACTAAGGGGTGAGGGGCTACGTGATCAGTTAGGCTCCTGAGTCGCGATGCTCAGGAGTCCCCCTTGACGCTCAAACGACCTTCGTACCTTGGCTCCGCTCGGAGAGTGACGTGCGGCGAACCAGGCCCGAGGGGCCTGGCTGGGTGCCCTGCACCTGGGCGTGACCCAGGAGTAGCCCCCGTTCCCAGCCCCCTCACGCGGCGCTCCCGAGGGGAGGCGTTATGATGGGACCGGACATTGAGCTCTGGGCTCCTTGAGGTTGATGCGGCCGGGGGGCCACCCTCAGTTGTTTATCACCAGCGCGGAGCATAGTCCTTCCGTATATGTACGGGCATAGCCGCTCCTCGGCAGTATAGTCAGCCAGCACGGATCATGGTGCTTCCACTGGTGTGTGGGAGGGGGCTCCCCTCCGGGAGGAGCCCCCGGGGCGTGTACAGCCCCGCCCTGACACGTGGCTGGCACAGTAGGGCCTGGCGAGGTGTATCTAGGCACCCGTGAGCCAGCGCGGGATTCACGGGGCCCTACCTCAAGGCGGGTTGCGCCTGGCTCTGGGCCTTTACTTGTAATGTGTTCCTGCAAATTTGGTTAGATGTCGGCGCTCTACGTCCTCGGGTCCCGGCCCTCGAGCGAGCTCAGTCGTCGCTGGTATGCCAGGTCGCGATGTCGTGGACAAGGCCGGAGGATGAGGGCTGGAGAGCCAGTAAGAGACCATGAGTCGCGATCCTCAGGTACCCCCCCCCCTTTAACGTGCAAGCGGCCGACATGAAGGGAGAAAGGTGCCATGGACAGGCATCAAGTAATGATCATGATGGGTCACACGCACGACCCGAATAAACGCAAGAGGGATACAAGCCACTGGGTCTGGCCCGGGTGGCTTGGGGATAATGCAGCCCGAGGGGCGCCCACGATAAAGTAAGCTAAAAACATGAACCAAAGTGATACATGCCGCAGGGACGGACCCACGTGGCCTGGGAATGATGCAGCCCTAGGGGGCGCTCCCAGCTGAAAATGAAACTTGAAGGATGTCACCTGATAATGTTGAAGTTGAAGGGATGCTGAAGTAGCGGACGGCGTGTGCTACGGAAGCCGATCTTCACGAGCCCCTAGGCCTGGGAGCCTTGGGAGCCTCCAGAGGTGCTGGCAGCTCCTTGCGGACCATCTCCATCTCTGCCAGGACTATGGAATGCCTGGCCGCTTGAGCCTCCAGGATGCTCCTCATGAAGTGCTGGCGCACAGCAGCCGCGTTCGGCAGGCCGTAAGGCATGCAAACATAGCTGTGGGGTGGACCTTCGCAGCGTCCCACGCGTGACGGCCAGAGGCGCTCCTGAGAGGCGGCTCGGTTGAGTCCTGGTATGTCGATGCAGATGCGCAGCCCACCATCCTCGCCTGGATGGGGAGCTACGGCGGGTAAGCGGCGGCTGCCACTCATGACTCTTGATTCCTGCAGCTCCTGAATGATCTCGTTGACGAACTCCCGAGGGTTTGGCCCTCCTTGCCTTGCTCCCTCTTGAGGGAAACGTGCGTTGAAGCATGCCTCCAAGTGGTGCCCGAGTGCCTCCCTCGTGATCCTAGCAAAGTCGATGGCCCTCCAGGAGAGAGCCCCCGAGCCTTGCTCGAGGAGGGTGTTGGGCGCGCCTTCCTATGCAACAGAAGGAGGCGCCCCCTGAACAGGCGCGGACCCTGAGGGGCCTGCCTCCCGTGGGGTCGGACCGGGCAATGTCTTCTTCTTCTTAGGGGCAGCCTCGGGAAGCCTCCCGATCCTGTGGTCTGGGTCTTCAATTGATGCGGCTTGGAAGGCACGCTCCAGAGAACACACAGCGTCTCTCTCTTCACAAGGCACCGTGATGACTCCACCGCTTCCTGGCATCTTGAGAACATGTAGCTATGATGAGTCACGACCATGAACTTGGCCAGGGCTAGGTACCCAAGGATGGCATTGTACGGCAGGCGAATGTGAGCGACGTCGAAGTCAATGAGCTCGGTGCGGTAGTTGTCGCGCTTCCCGGAGGTAACAGGAAGGCGGACCTGCCCTATCGGAACCGTGGAACCATCAGTGACTCCTGAGAAAGGCTTGGTTGGCTGCAATTGATTGTAGGGCACTTGGAGATTGTTGAATATCTCGACGGATAGGACATTGAGCCCTGCTCCGCCATCGATGAGGGTCCTAGTAACTTGCACATTGCTGATGATTGGGGAACAAAGCATCAGGAGGACTCCGGCTGTGGCCGTGCACTTGAGCTGATCCGCTGAGCTGAACGTGATGGCACATGCTAACCACCTAAGAGGGTGTGTGGCCTCAAGCTTGGGGAGGACTGCATTCACTTCACGGCAAACTGTTTGAAGATGCGCTGAGAGGCCGGGGCTTGAGCGCCGCCCAAGATGCAAGCGATTGCGTGCGGCTCCTGGAAGCCTCAAGCCCCCTCGTCCTGATGATGGTCTTCATTCCTCCTTGGCTGTGGTGGTAGAGGAGGGAGGCCCGCGTTGCCCTGTGGGCGATCCTCGCGAGGTTGATCCTTCCAACCCCCGTCACGAGGTGGGTCCCTCCAACCTCCCTCACGAGGCTGGTCCTGCCAGCGGTCCTCGCGAGGTTGGTCACGCCACCCTTGGCGAGGGCCACGGTCTTCCCATCATCCTCCACCTCTTCGTCCTCCTCGGCCATAGCCCCGGTCGCTGCGCTCGGGGCGTCGGCCAGCAGGCACGTCCCGCATGGTCCTGAGCTCTTGGCATTCGCTAGTGTTGTGGGTGTGGAGGTCGTGGTACACGCAGTACCAGCTGCCCTTGGATGACTCAGGCTGATCCCTGCCTTGCTTGGTGTCCGGCTCCGATGCAAGCACAGCAGCCCCCTTGCGCTTCACGTCCTTGACCTTGGGCTTCTTCTCTTCTGGGTCAGCAGCTGGCAGCTCGAGGAGGGAAAGGCGCCCTTCCTCAGCCCTAGCGCACTTGGTCGCCAAATTGAACAGTTCCAGGGAGGTGCACAGGTCCTCATGAATCGCAAGCTCCTCCTTCATCTTGACGTCATGCACGCCATCGGAGAAGGCTGAGATGATGGCCTCCTCAGACACCTTGGGGATCTTAAGGCGAGCGCTGTTGAAACTCTGGATGAACTTCTGCAGGGTCTCTCCCGGCTGCTGCTTGATGCGGCGCAAGTCGCTCATGGCTGGGGGCCGGTCGCGTGTGCCTTGGAAGTTGGTGATGAATCGGGTGCGCATCTCGTCCCAGGAGGAGATCGTGCCAGGGGCCAAGTTCAGGAGCCAGGTGCGGGCGCCGTCCTTGAGCGCCATGGGGAACCAGTTTGCCATGACCTTCTCGTCCCCGTTGGCGGCTTCGACGCCCAGCTCATAGAGCTGGAGGAACTCCGCAGGGTCAGTCGTGTCATCATAGCGCGGGGGCAGATCTGGCTTGAACTTGCCCGGCCAGGCCATGCTGCACAGCTCAGCGGTGAAGGCACGACAGCCTGCAGTGGCCGCGGGAGGCCTTGGGTGACGGAGAGCTTGATCTTGGAAATCTTGGTGCGCTGTCACTGGGAGCAGCGCGGGGTTTTGACGCGCTGGAGCAGGAGCGTCTCGTGCTGGGCCGGTGCGGGCAGCACACGGGCGGCTTCTTGGGGGCGAGGGATCTCCTGGCAACTCTTCTCTTGCTGTGCTGCCACCGGACGGAGTGGGTTCCGCCCAGGGGCCACGCGCCTTGGGGCCAAGGCGCCTTCTTGAGGGGGAGGCGGCTGAGGCGCCCTCGGAGCTTCGTCGCCTGCGCAGGGCGTGGCGTGGTGCAGTGAGTGGGATGGCGCAGGGGAGCCCCCAGCGGCGCTGACGAGCTCGGTGATGCAGGCGAGCCACTCGTCGTAGAGGTCGTCGATGGGACGATAGTGCAGGAGCTCCCGCGCCAGGAGCAGCGCGACGTGCGCGCCCGCAGGAGAGCGACGGGCATGGGACGATGAACCGGCTGGAGTCAGCGACGGGGTGGCGGTGCGGCCTTGTCGCCGCACCGAAGGATGCAGGGACGACGCCTGCTACTCGTTCCCTGCCGGGCCGGTGGCGGCATTGACGGCAGGCGATGGGGAACGGCAAGGGCGCCCGCCGACGGGGGCCGTCTGGGCGACGCGAGTGGCGAGAGCGGCCCGGCGCTCGGCGCGGGCTCGACGAGCATCTGACATGGATGCGACGGGCGGCGAAACACGAGGCGACGGAAGGCGGATTCTGGCGCACCACTACCTGGCGCGCCAAATGTCGGATTTCGAGTTCCGGCAGACCCTCTAAGTTCGAACTCTCGGGTGCACACGAAGATCACACCTCCTGCCTACCCATGTCTCGCTGCCTCGCAAGGATCTAAAACTACACGAAGAACAACACAAGGGAAACGAGATTCATACTGGTTCAGGCCACCATTGTGGTGTAATACCCTACTCCAGTTTGTGGTGTGGTGGATTGCCTCAGGGGCTGATGATGAACAGTACAAGGAAGAACAGCCTCGCGAGGGTTTGTTCTTGGCTGGTGCGATGAACTGCTTGGGTGAGTTCAGTCGCCTCTCTCTCTCTCTTACTAGTCTTCCCAAAATCTCTCCCCCTACCCTGTGGGTGGCTAGTCCTATTTATATGCGGAGGCCTTGGGCCTCTCCCCAAATATTGAGCGGGAAGGGCGCCAACAATTGGCCATTTTGAAGGGGAACATCTTGTACACTTATCCTGACTAAAGTTGGTCCTCGCCTGCCAAAGACCCTGACGGTGACGCCGGCTTGGGCTCCATGATGACCTCCATCCTGCTGTCCTGCTGGTCTTGGTCTTGTTGCACCGAAATGGTTGCCTTTGCTTGATACTCTCACCTGCGCTTGCCCCTTTGCACCAAAGAGGAAACAAGGACTCTGTGTGGGCTGGCGCCCGCCTGGCGCCCGCCTGGCCTTGGTCGTCATGCCTTGCGTCATGGGCACCTCGTGAGGTACCCCGCCTTGATCTCTCCGCCTCCTCGCGAGCCAGCCTGATGAGGTTGTACCCGAGGAAGCCTCCTGTCGTCCGCCCCGCGAGGCTCGGCCCCTCGCGAGGGTCTTGAGCATGTGTTGATGAAGATGGGCCGTACTGAGCCACTCCCTGAGCCACGCCGCAGGCCGCAGGCAGGCAAGTCTGGGTACCCCCGTTCCCAGAACACCGACAATCATGACAGTCAGTTTTCGGCTTTCTCTACCGAGGTGCTCATCCGGATGAAGTAGGGCACAATCGCAGTAGTTCTCCATGTGCCACCTTAGCCGATAGAGCGGAACGTAAGGTAGCAAAACATGGGAGCCGGGAAAACCCAACTATTGACCAAAGACATGATTCGGAGCTGATACATATAAGGCCAAACTCACGACGCCGAACACTCCCGAAGGTATTCGGACTTTACAACATATACTAGGTTGAGTACCACCCTCGATAATGAACCCAGAATTTCAAGATACGTGCATCAATCCGGCATGACGACAGAGCGCCTGTGGTGAGAGCATAGATCTCAAAAACACACTGGTTGCTGTCTCTATAACGTCTATTTTAGAATGGCGAATCATAGGCTCGCCGATAACGCCGGTATTCCTCTTGGTCATTTTAAGTGCCAAGAGGGTGTGCGACAACATGAGACAATAAAAAATGTTTACACGGGGTCTTAATCTAAAAAGAAACCTTTGGACGGGGCCCTGCTGCACGTCTGCGCCTTTATCTCCGGTGTGCCGTATCTTTGAAGGGTGTAGCACGATGGTCACCTATTAAAAAAAGGAAAACCCCAGGTGAAAGAATCTGGTGTGACAGTGCGTAGAGTCGGTTAATCTTAATGAACCGTGAAAATTCAATTTCTTGAGTGTAAATAGGATCAAGCCCAACTATGTACCCTTTACATGCGGGCAGCCCCCAGCACCACATATGGGGGTATAGCCGTTAATCCAGCTCAGGATTAACTGGGCTGCTACAACTAGTGGTGCGCCGAACACGTCTAGCCGTGTCCGTGGTCTCGGAGACCGATCAGTTACTTGGGTTGGAGAGGTCGTTCAGTGGTTCGGCTGCTAGAGCCATCACGTAATCTTCCGCACGAAGAGAACGCTCAGTGTTTCCGCTGATAGTAATGACGCCGCGTGGACCGGGCATCTTAAGTTTGAGATAAGCATAATGCGGTACTGCATTGAAATGAGCGAAGGCAGTTCTTCCGAGTAGTGCATGATAGCCGCTTCGGAATGGAGCGATGTCGAACATTAGTTCTTCGCTTCGAAAGTTGTCAGGAGAACCGAATACAATCTCTAGTGTTAAAAAGAGCCCCTGCAGCGGGTCTCTACGCGTGGTATTACTCCTTTAAAGGTAGTACTGCTTTGGTTGATTCTTGACGGGTCTATCCCCATCTTGCGGACAGTGTCCTGATATATCAGATTAAGACTGCTGCCGCCGTCCATGAGGACTCGGGTGAGATGGTATCCGTCGATTATTGGGTCGAGCACCAAGGCAGCCGAACCTCCATGCCGGATACTAGTCGGATGATCCCTGTGATCGAAAGTGATTGGGCAGGCCGACCATGGGTTGAATTTGGGGGTGACGGGCTCTACAGTATATACGTCTCGGAGTGCGCATTTACGCTTCCTCTTTGGTATGTGAGTGGCGTAAATCATGCTCACTGTTTTGACCTCAGGTGGGAATTTTTTCTGTACCCCGATGTTCGGCTGGCGAGCCTCGTCTTCACTTGGCGGCTACCTCCCTTTGTGTTCGGCGTTTAGCTTGCTGGCTTGCTTGAAAACCTAGCATTCTCTGTTGGTGTGATTTGCAGGTTTCTTGGGGGTGCCATGGATCTGACAGGACCTGTATAGAATTTTATTTAGGCTGGACGGACTATCTCTTCTGCCTTTGAATGGCTTTTTCCGTTGACCGGATCTAGAGCCCCTGAATCTAGCATTTACCATTGTGTTTTCTAGGCTATCTTTATTATTCCAACGCTTGTTTTTATTGCGTCGCGGCTTTCCATTGCCATCCTTGATTTCGGATGTGCCTGGGTTGCTGGTGTCGCTGCGGGCCAACCAACTGTCCTCGCCCATGCAAAAGCGGGTCATAAGAGTCGTTACAGCTTCCATTGTCCTCGGCTTTTCCTGGTCGAGGTGTCTGGCAAGCCATTCGTCCCAGACACTGTGTTTGAAAGCTGCTAGGGCTTCAGCATCCAGACAGTCGACGATTTGGTTCTTCTTGGTGAGAAATTTGTTCCACAGCTTACGGGCTGACTCCCCGGGTTGTTGGACTATGTGACTTAAATCATCTGCATTCGGAGGTTGGACATAGGTCCCTTGAAAATTAGCCCTGAAAGCGTCCTCGAGTTCCTCCCAACTTCCAATTGAATTTTCGAGGAGGCTTTTCAACCAGTGACGAGCTGGTCCTTTCAACTTGAGGGGCAGGTATTTGATGGCATGGAGATCGTCTCCGCGAGCCATATGAATGTGAAGAATAAAGTCCTCAATCTAGATTGCAGGGTATGTCATTCCATCGTATGCCTCGATGTTTACGAGTTTAAACCCCTCTAGAAATTCATGATCCAGCGCCTCATTGGTGAAGCACAGGGGGTGTGTGGCACCCCTGTACTTGGCTGTGTCGTGGCATGGGTCCGACGGCTGTAGTGTTCGGTGTTGATTTCGACTTGGCCGTCGATCAGTATAGTCGGTTTGGTGGCCGTGATCCTGCGTAGGAACACGTTTCCTAGATCCATAGATGGACCTGATCATACCAACTCTTTTGTCCAGGTGCTCACACAGATCATGTGCCGACTTGTGTGCGGTGTTACTAGCTGCTTTGTCTCGGCCACGGGGTGGTCGGTCCGGCAGATCGGCCGTATTGTTTTTCGGCGGAATGGGCGCGATAGCCTCATCGTCGAATTCGGCCAGCAGCTTATGTTTTGGGTAGTTCTTTGTCTGGCGATCACCACCGTATCTTTCATCAGTGTCGAGCACTTCGTTCCATCTGTGGTTGAGTGTATCCTGCGCGGCTTTAAGCCATTGCTTCTGCTTCTTCAAGCTCCTCGCGGTGGCAATAAGCCTTTCGTGGAGGTGCTCTTGTTCCAAGTGCTTTTCCGGGATGATGTGTGCATCGTCATCTGGACTGTTCTCCACTCTGGAGAAAGGTTTATAAGTTTTGTCTTCGGCATCGTTGTGACCGGATAGCTGCCCCGGACTGTGCTCGTCATCCCCCTGCTCCATCGCTAGGTCTGCGGGGTCGTCGTTATCTTTAGCATTGTCCGGGGTGTTATTCTTTCTTGTGCCGGTATCGTTGTTTTTGCTATGGCGGGGTTTAGAGCGGCGCCGCTGACGTCGGTGCTTTGTTTGCTTTTCAAGAGGATTATCCTCCGTTGCATCCTTTTGATCCTCGCCATTGCTTTCTTTGGGTGTGTCCACCATATATATGTCATATGATGAGGTGGCTGTCCAGCGCCCTGGGGGCGGTGGTTCCCGTTCTTCTCTGGCATCGTCGTCTATACCGTTGATGTCCTCGGAGTCGAAATCAAGCATGTTGGTTAAGTCCTCGACAATGGCTATTAAGTGGGCGGTGGGTGGGTAACGAATTCCCTCGTCGTCCGCTTCCCACTCAAGCCGGAGATAGTTCGGCAAGAGTCTCCTAACAGGGAGAGAGATTTTAGCGAGTTTAGCACATCGCCCAATGGCGAGTGCCGAAAGATATCCGCGGAGCTAAACTCCATCGGTGCCCAGTTAGATCCAATGGGAAAGGATGCACGCGGTTCGGAGCCTATGGCCGGAGACGAGGTCGAGGGTCCGATGACATAGACCTCCTTAGAAGTGAAATCTGTGTTCGGTTCTATCGCTGCTGAGTGTGCGGCCTCCGGGACGGGGTCCATCCTCCCGTCCTCGGATGGCACGGTCTGCACTGGATTCAAAGCCAGGGCAGCTGCAAGTATGATCTCCTGAACACCGTCTAACGGCAGATCTAGGCCATGCTCGTCGCGACTGTAGGGTGCACCTATCACGGGCTCGAATCCATCGAAGATCAAGTCCCCGCGGATGTCGGCAGTGTAATTCAGGCTTCAAAACCCGACCTGATGGCCAGGGGCGTAGTTATCGATCTGCTCTAGATGGTCAAGCGAGTTGGCCCGCAGTGCGAAGCCGCCGAATACGAAGATCTATCCGGGGAGGAAAACCTCACCCTGGACCGCATCGTTGTAGATGATCAAGGGAGCCATCAAGCCTTATGGTGACGACACAGTGGAACTCTCAATGAAAGCACCAATGTCGGTGTCAAAACCGGCGGATCTCGGGTAGGGGGTCCTGAACTATGCGTCTAAGGCTAATGGTAACAGGAGGTAGGGGACAGGATGTTTACCCAGGTTCGGGCCATCTCTATGGAGGTAATACCCTACTTCCTGCTTCATTGATCTTGATGATATGAGTATTGCAAGAGTTGATCTACCACGAGATCGTAGAGGCTAAACCCTAGAAGCTAGCCTATGATTATGATTGTTGTTGTCCTACAGACTAAACCCTCCGGTTTATATAGACATCGGAGGGGGCTAGGGTTACACAGAGTCGGTTACAGAGAAGGAAATCTACATATCTGAATTGCCAAGCTTGCCTTCCACGCAAAGGAGAGTCCCACCCGGACACGGAACGAAGTCGTTAATCTTGTATCTTCATAGTCCAACAGTCCGGCATAAGCATATAGTCCGGCTATCCAAGGACCCCTAATCCAGAACTCCCTCAACGGGCGCCTTCCATACCAAAACTTTCCAAGAAATTTATTATTTGACAACATAAACTAAATTTCTTTTTCATTTCGGGACTAGGCATCCCTATTACCTTCGTACTCTCATGCAATGACAAGCGAATAAACACTCATCTTGAGAATAACACATCTAGCATGGAAAATATTGGCCACGCTCTGCCACTTCATGAGCCGTAAGAGCACACAAAAAGGAAATTCATTTTGAAAATTAGAGATGGCACATACAAATTTGCTTAGAATAGCACGAAAATACCGCATATAGGCAAGTATGGTGGACTCATATGGCAAAATTGGGTTTAAAGATTTTGGATGCACAAGTAGTATTCCTACTTAGTACAAGTGGAGGCTAGCGAATAGATTGAGAAGCAACAAAGCAAGAAACGAAAAATCACATAAGCGAGCATTAAGCATAACTAACACTGGATAATGCATCGTAAGTAGGATGTAGTTTCATTGCATAATTATTGATTGTCGTGCTTGCATAGGGAATCACAAACATGACTCACATATTCTTACTAACGCATAATTACTCACCAACATGACTCACATATCACTATCATCATATCTCAAAACTATTAGAAAGAATCAAGTTTATTTTGTCCAATGATCCTCATGAAAGTTTTTATTATATCCCTCTTGAATATCTATCACTTTGGGACTAGTTACATATGTTGCAATTGCTTTTCATAAGCTCAAACAAATTTAAGTGAAGAACATGAGCATAAAGTTTTTCGTCTCTCAAAATAATATAAGTGAAGCATGACAAAATTTCTTCAAAAATTTACTAACTCTCAAATTAATCTAAGTGAAGTATGAGAGCATTTCTTCAAAAAGATTAAAGCACACCATGCTAAAAAAGATATAAGTGAAGCACTAGAGCAATTCCATAGCTCGGAAAATTTAAGTGAAGCATAAAGAGCAATTCTAACAAATCATAGCATAATTTTGGTTTTTCAAATAGGTGTGTCCAGCAAGGATACTTGTGACAAACTAAAAAGCAAAACAAGCAAAGAATCATATAAAACAAGACGCTCCAAGCAAAACTCATGATATGTGACAAATAAAAATATAGCTCCAAGTAAAACACGATGGTTGTCGGTGTCAAAACCGGCGGATCTTGCGTAGGGGGTCCCGAACTGTGCGTCTAGGCGGATGGTAACAAGGGACGAGGGACACAGTGTTTTTACCCAGGTTCGGGCCCTCTCGATGGAGGTAAAACCCTACGTCCTGCTTGATTAATATTGATGATATGGGTAGTACAAGAGTGGATCTACCACGAGATCAAGGAGGCTAAACCCTAGAAGCTAGCCTATGGTATGATTGTTGAGATGTAATGTTCGTCCTACGGACTAAGGCCCTCCGGTTTATATAGACACCGGAGAGGCTAGGGTTACACAGAGTCGGTTACAATGGTAGGAGATCTACATATCCGTGTCGCCAAGCTTGCCTTCCACGCTAAGGAAAGTACCTTCCGGACACGAGCCGGAGTCTTCAATCTTCTATCTTCGTAGTAGGGGAGTCCGGCGGATAGTGATAGTCCGGCTGTCCGGACACCCCCTAGTCCAGGACTCCCTCAGTAGCCCCTGAACCAGTCTTCAATGACGATAAATCCGGCGTGCATAATGTTCGGCATTGCAAGGCGGGTTCCCCTCCTTGAATAATTCGGAGAAGATAATGAACACCAGGATAGTGTCCGGCTCTGCAAAATAAATTCCACATTCCAACGTAGAGAGAATAAAATATACACTTAGCTCAATCTGCTGACGGATTATGCGGCGTGACATCACACCGAAGCCAAGCCTTTGTTTGAATTACTATACCACCTCAGCACGTTTAGAGAAGCGGTTTCCTTGGCACGTCTTGTCGAAGCAGAGATCGTGTCCCCTTATTCCGGGATTCTCATCAATACGTGCGTGGGTAACCCAACCACGCCATTGATGGTGGCGCTTGGGAGATAAGCGAGTTTTATCAGGCCGGTGAGGGACGCATAGTTTTGTCCGCCTATATATAAGGGATAAGGATTCACCTTCTCACCTACGCCTTCTTCCTCCTTTGCTTATCAATCCCCGCGAATTCAGGCTCCAACGCCCGAACTCGCGCATCTCAACTCGACCTTCTCCGAATATGACTGGAGCGGGAGGCAAATGGTTAGCCTCCACCATCAAGGAGGAGGACATCACCAAACTGCGCAGCGCCGGATACCTTTCCGGCGACATCGCGCATCGGCTGCCCGACGATGGGCAGCTCATCCCCACCCCCGGGCCTCATGAGAGGGTCGTCTTCCTTCCCCACTTCCTCCGCGGACTGGGCTTTCCTCTCCATCCATTTGTCCAGGGGCTCATGTTTTACTACGGCCTGGATTTCCATGATCTGGCGCCGAACGTTATCCTCAACATCTCGGCGTTTATCGTCGTGTGCGAGGCCTTTCTCTGCATCCGGCCCCACTTCGGCCTGTGGCTCAAGACCTTTAACGTCAAGCCGAAGGTTGTGAAGGGTACGCAAGCGGAATGCGGAGGCGCTATGTTGGGCAAATTGCCCAACGTCCCTTGGCTAGAAGGGACCTTCGTGGACTCCGTCACAGGGTGGCAATCGGGGTGGTTCTATATCACCGAGCCGCGCAAATCCACATGGGCGGCGGCCCCCGAGTTTAGATCAGGCATCCCCACCCAGCTCACCTCCTGGAAAGAGAAGGGCTTGCAGTGGGGGAATCCGGTGGAGGTGACGGGACTCCGAGCATGTATCGAGAAGATGGTGAGCAATAAGCTCAGGCTCGTCGACGTGGTCCAAGTCATGCTCATCCGGCGGATCCTCCCATGCCAAGAACGGGCATTTAATTTGTGGGAGTTCAATCTGGAACATCACCAGGCGCTAAACGGGCTCTTCGATACAACATACGAAGGCGCCTGGAGGGTGTTGTTCAAGGGCGCCGAAGCCCCTATGTCCGCAACCAAAGACCGCGGATTCAGCTCGCAGAATCCAACTGACGAGGTAAGTGATTCGACCCCATTACGGGACACTTGTGATAATTAGATTGACTCTAGTGAGGCTTCAATCTGCCTCTTCCTTTGATAGGAATGGATGGAGAAGGCCGAGCTGCTTATCAGCCCGGCTCCCATGCCAGAAGAACCAGTGGATGCCCGCTTAGCAAGGCTGCTGGTTCCGGCACCGCACGTGGTGCCGGAGAAGAAGGCCAAGGAGGTGGCCGCGGGGGCTCGAAAGAGTTCCCGCAATCAGGTGTCTGACGATGAGGACTCCTCTCCTGAAGACGAGGAGGAGTACTCTCTCCCGGAGGAGGGAGAGAAGAAAAGGAAGGCTTCCCCCATCGGGGGGGCCGAAGGGTCCAAG
This sequence comes from Triticum aestivum, assembly GCF_018294505.1. Classification (NCBI taxonomy): domain Eukaryota; kingdom Viridiplantae; phylum Streptophyta; class Magnoliopsida; order Poales; family Poaceae; genus Triticum; species Triticum aestivum. The sequence goes on along the minus strand of NC_057795.1, from coordinate 293,600,796 downwards.
AGGGGGAGAACTATCCCCCCGGACAGTTTCGCCAACATCAATGTTGGCGAGGATGAGTGGCCTCCAAGGGCCAGGCGTCCGGCAAGATCGTAAGTATCCGGATCCTTGATGTGTAATTTCTTTTATGTCGCGAAGTATCCTTCTAACGCCGCATTCTGTCCGCAGTCCGGCCAATGATGATCTCCCCGACTCATCGAGCCGGTCATTGGCCTCGTCGGATGTGAATTCCATCCCGACCGCCTCCACCCCACGTGCCAACGAGGACGCCGAGGTGGGATCCCAAAGAGGGACCCATCAGGAGGAGGCTCCAGAGGCGCCGTCAGGCAGCCCCCCGGACTTCGTGCCGGACTCCACATCGGAACCCGCAGTGGTTCCAAAGTCCGGCAAGCGGCCCCTTCGAAAGAAGGGTAGGACCGTGACGCCGGCGGCCCCCGTCCAACCGGAGGCGCCGGATAACCTGCTGGAAGTGCTTAAAGGCGCTTCCATCGAGGAAGAACACCGCACCATCATGAGTGCGGTGATTGAGAAGGTTCATCTCACGAAAAGCGGGCTGACCGAAGCCTGCAGTAGCCTTTTAACAGGCTTTGAGGTAAGAAGTTAAAATTGTGTAATGTAATACCGCATAGACAGTAGCCCCTAATGCTTAGTTCGGTGTTCGGAAGGAAAAGCCGGACTAAGGATCTAACAAGATATACGCAGGGTTGCTAAAAAAAATATATGTCAATATGGGTTTGCAGGCTGCGCTGTTGACCTCTGCCGCATTAACGGCGGAGGTCAAGGCGCTGAAGAAGGACCTTGAGCGGTCGGAGCAAGAGCTCGGCCATGCCAAGGGGCAGCTCAAGGAAAAAGAAGGTGAATAACACCCCTTTAAATAAGTACCTTACAGAAAAGGGTTTTGGTTGCAAAAATGAACAAGGATAATATGTGTATTGCAGGGGCCACTAAGGAGGTGGCAGCCCTGAAGGATGCCGTGTCCGTGGCCGAACGCAATGCGGCCACGAAACGAGCTGAGCGAGAAAAGCAAGTGGCACTGGTGGCGGAAGTTCGGCAAGAGCTCCAGGCTCTCATGGAAAAGCATGAGAGTTTGGAGCGTGACTCCAAGACTCGAGAGTCCGAGCTTGCCTCGGCTCTCGAAAGTGCCCAGTCCGCCAAGGCCGAGGCCCAGAAGGCCCATCAGGAGGTAGAGGACATGAAGAAGATAGTGGCGGGTAAGATGTTTTTCATGCAGAGCAAGCATGTTAATGTAAAGTACCGGATACTTACCCGAATTCGGAGCTCTCCAGGGGCGTTTGCAGATCTGCCGCGTAGTGCGTCTGATGCCGCCGCATTCTATCGTGGCGAGGAGGGGAGCTCGACGGAGAAGGTCTTCTGGTCTCAGTATGCCGAGGCCGGCCATCCGGTGCCCCCAAGCGACCAGCTGAAGCAGCTGGTCGAACTCCACAAGGTAGCTGAGGAGGCCATGAAGGGCCTCACAGTCCGGCTGTGGCCTGGGCAGGCCATGCCTGGCAGCTACTTTGGCCTAGTGCGGCGGCTGGTGGATGCATGCCCCAGGCTGGATGTAATCAAGCGCTCCGCCTGCATTGAAGGCGCTCGTCGGGCCCTTGCCCGCATAAAGGTGCAATGGGGCAAGCTGGATGCGGAGAAGCTTCTCACGGATCCGCCGCCGCCGGGCAAGGAGCATCGCATGCCGGAGCGATATTATAAAGTTGTCCTGAAGGGAGCCTGCGATATTGCAGATGAGTGCCCCCGAAATGTAATATTTGAGTGAACTCGCTGTATTTTTATCCTTGGCGCTGAAAACTTCGTTCATATGCGCCATGAGCAACACTTGTTTAATTTAAAATATTACCTTCTGTGCGGCCGTTTGTTAAATCTGAGAGATGGCAAGTCGTTGGCTTCAGCCCCCGAGCCGCGAGTGCTGGGGTGTTCGGTGATAAACTTGAGCACTCTTGTTCCCATATTTGGGTCCATCTAGGGAGGCTCTCAACACGACGAACAAGGCAACCGGACTTATAGTGCTTGAACACTCTCACTTAGCCATAGAATTCTATAATTTTAAATTTCGGCGAAGCCCCTGGTATTCGGAAGACCGAATCCGGGGCGCTATCCATGCCTTCATTGGACATCATCCGGAACTTCGCTCGAAGCGGCATGAGTCTTTAGGGACCCGAAAGGACCTCTCGAACAGGGACCAGTCTCTCGCCATATTATGCCAGTCAGTTTTAGCTTTCTCCACTGAGGAGTTAACCCGGCTCAACCGGGGCGCAATCGCAGTGGTTCTCCCAGTGCTACCATAGCCGACAGAACGGAACGTAAGGCACCAAAACATGGGAGCCGGGCAAACCCAACTATTGACCCAAGACATAATTCGGAGCCGATTCATATAATGCTATAAGTTCGGGGTGCCGCACTTGTGAAAGTGTTCGGACTTAATCACACCACAATCTGGGGAACATAAGCCCCTGGTGTATTCGGCCGTACCAAAATATACGGGTGCAAGATGTCATATAATGAACATATGTAAAGGATAACGCAATTGCAATGAAAAGGTAATGTACTTGCAAAAAAGGAAGTGTTGCGTTATTTATGAAAGAAGGTCTGCTAATAAAGCGGACTGATACAAAATGGTGCGGTAAGCAAGGGATTTGGACTAAATTAACATGTCCCCCTCCAGGGATAAGCTGCAGACTTGGTGTATGTAATCGAATTTAATGCTCGTAATGGAGACCACCTGAGTGTTCGTCGCAGCCTTCTTTAGTCCCTGACTGTTGCATCGTGAGTTCGGCAAGTTCGTCGTTGGACAGGGCTTCTGGTAAATGGAGTCCTGTATATGCAAAAGAAGAAAAGATAAAAAATAAAACCAAGGGGGGCGCTCGCATGAGCCCCTGGTGTGGTCAAGCCGCACTCTTTGGTCCTTGTGATCGAGCCCCTCCCCTGCGCCCATGGTATCTCCAAAGCGTAATGATGTACGCGGAGTGTTATTCTTGTGATCATGCGCGGGCGAGGGTTGGGGCCGCATTGCTACGCGTTCTCTGATCGCGCCAGGTGGTCTTGGTTAGTGTTGCTCCGGGCGTGTTTTGATGTATCCGGCTTTTTAATTGCCGGACTACAGAACTGCCGTAGAAGGCTACTCTGTATTTCTGCCGCGAGAGCCGCTATATGTTCCTCCGTTCGGAGGGAGCGTTCCGTATTCCCATTGACTGTAATGACTCCACGAGGGCCTGGCATCTTGAGCTTTAGGTATGCATAATGCGGCACCGCATTGAATTTTGCACACGCGGTTCGTCCGAGCAGGGCGTGATAGCCGCTACGGAACGGGACTATGTCGAAGATTAACTCTTCGCTTCGGAAATTATCCGGGGATCCGAAGACCACTTCCAGTGTGACTGAGCCTGTACAGTTAGCTTCCACTCCTGGGATGACACCTTTAAAGGTTGTCTTTGTAGGTTTGATCCTGGATGGGTCTATGCCCATTTTGCGCACCGTGTCCTGGTAAAGCAGGTTCAGGCTGCTGCCGCCGTCCATCAGGACTCTTGTGAGGTGAAATCCATCGACGATTGGGTCTAAGACCAATGCGGCGAATCCGCCATGGCGTATGCTGGTCGGATGGTCTCTTCGATCGAAAGTGATCGGACAGGAGGACCATGGATTGAACTTTGGGGCGACTGGCTCCGTCGCATAGACATCCCGTAGTGCGCGCTTCCTCTCCCTCTTGGGTATATGGGTCGCGTAAATCATATTCACCGTCCACACTTGTGGGGGGGAAACCCTTCTGTCCTCTATTGTTCGGCGGCCGGGTCTCTTCCTCGTCGTCGCTATTTAGCCCCTTGTCATTGTGTTCGGCAATTAACTTGCCGGCCTGCTTGAACACCCAACAATCTCTATTGGTGTGATTAGCTGGCTTTTCGGGGGTGCCATGTATCTGGCATGAGCGGTCGAGTATTCGGTCCAAATTGGACGGACCCGGAGTGGTTCTTCTAAATGGCTTCTTCCGTTGACCGGGTTTGGAGCCTCGGAATCCGGCATTGACTGCCGTATCCTCCTTGTCGTCGCCGTTAATGCGGCACTTGTTTTTGATTCGACGTGACCTGCCGTTGTTGTCCTTAGTGTCCGGACTGCCAGAATTTTTGCGGAGATTGTTGCTGCGGGCTAGCCAGCTGTCCTCTCCCGCACAAAAGTGGGTCATTAATGATGTGAGGGCTGCCATGGATTTTGGCTTCTCCTGCCCCAGGTGCCGGGCTAGCCATTCGTCCCGGATGTTATGTTTGAAGGCTGCAAGGGCCTTCGCATCTGGACAGTCGACGATTTGATTTTTCTTCGTCAAGAATCGTGTCCAGAATTGTCTGGCCGATTCGTCTGGCTGTTGAATAATGTGGCTTAGGTCATCGGCATCTGGTGGTCGCACATACGTGCCTTGGAAGTTATCAAGGAATGCGGCCTCCAGGTCTTCCCAACACCCAATTGACTCTGCGGGCAGGCTGTTAAGCCAATGCCGAGCTGGTCCTTTAAGCTTGAGTGGGAGATACTTGATGGCATGTAGGTCATCACCGCGGGCCATATGAATATGGAGAAGATAGTCTTCGATCCAAACTGCGGGGTCTGTTGTGCCATCGTAGGATTCGATGTTTACGGGTTTAAACCCTTCGGGGATCTGGTGATCCATTACTTCATCAGTGAAGCATAGAGGGTGTGCAGCGCCCCTGTATTGAGCGATGTCACGACGCAGCTCAAGGGAGCGCTGTCTGCTGTGTTCGGCCCGGCCAGGATTATTGTATCCGGCACGGCGGTATTCGTCGTGGGTCATAGGGAGCCCACGTGATCCATAGATGGATCTGGATTGTCTTGCTTTGTCCTCCAATATGTCTCGCAAGTCCGGCGCGTTCCCTTTTGGTTTCGTACTCTTGGATCGATGCTGGGGTACGGTCTTGGCTGGGGGCCTGAATGCCTCTCTGTCGCGACCACGGGGTGGTCGGTCAGCCATGTCGTGCGCTAGTGATGAAGGTATGTATGCTTCCTCCTCTAATCGGGGGAGCAGCTTGCGTCTTGGGTAACTTTTGGAGGGACGTTCGAGTTTATATTGTTCGGCCGCGAGGACCTCGGTCCATCGATCGGCCAGCAGATCTTGATCAGCTTGGAGTTGTTGCTGCTTTTTCTTCAGGCTATTTGCCGTGGCGATAAGCCTGCGCTTGAAGCGCTCTTGTTCGACGGGATCCTCAGGTACGACGAATTCGTCATCGTTGAGGCTTGCTTCGTCTTTAGAGGGAGGCATGTAGTTATCATCCTCAACCCCTTCGTTTGCTGCCCTCTCGTGGGGGCTTGCTTCCGCCTCCTCCTGTGCTGAGTCATGCAGGAGAGGGTTGTCTTCAGCGCTCTCTGGAGTGTTGTTGTCTCCGGTGCCGGAATCTTCATTCTTGCTGTGGCGGGATTTTGAGCGGCGCCGCTGACGTCGACGTTTGGGCTGCTTCTTTAGAGAATCTGCCTCCGCTATTTTTTCGCCATCCCCTTCCTTTGGGGTATCCACCATGTATACGTCATATGATGAGGTGGCCTTCCAGTTCCCTATAGGTGCTGGCTCTTGCTCGTCTCCGGCATCGTCGTCCATAGCGTCGATGTCGTCGGAGTCGTAGTCTATCATGTCGGTTAAATCCGGGACAGTGGCTACAAAGTGGGTGGTGGGTGGGCTCTGAATTTCTTCGTCGTCCGAACTCCAACCGTCCTGGCCATAATCCGGCCAGGATCCTCCTGATAGCGAGAGATGCTTCAGGGAATTCAGGATATCGCCAAAAGGCGAGTGCTGGAAGATGTCCGCGGCGGTGAATTCCATAACCGGCGCCCGATCCGGATGAATTGGTAGGGGCGCGGGAGGCTCGGAGTCCGGCGAGGGGTCCGGCGCCTCGGGATCACGAGTTTCACGAGGGACAAGATAGGTATTCGGCTCCATCGCCGTGGATGTTGAAGCCCCCAGGGCGGCGTTTATCCACCGGCCCTCGACGTGGGCGATCGGCTCCGGGCTAGTGGCCGGAGCGGATCCGAGTGCGGCCACCAAAGCACTGTCCGGCGGCAGAGCTAGATCATGCCCATCATCACAGTGCGGCGCGCTTGGCTATGGCTCGAGTTCGTCGAAGATCAAGCCTCCGCGGTTATCGGCCGTGAAGTTTAAGCTTCCAAATCTGACCTGACGGCCAGGGGCGTAGCTTTCGATCTGCTCCAGATGGCCAAGAGAATTGGCCCGCAGTGCAAAGCCGCCGAATACGAAGATCTGTCCGGGGAGAAAAATCTCACCCTGGACAGCGTTGATGGTTGAAGATGCCATCGAGCCTATCGGTGATGACATAGAGGAACTCTCAATGAAAGCACCAATGTCGGTGTCAAAACCGGCGGATCTCGGGTAGGGGGTCCCGAACTGTGCGTCTAGGCGGATGGTAACAAGGGACGAGGGACACAGTGTTTTTACCCAGGTTCGGGCCCTCTCGATGGAGGTAAAACCCTATGTCCTGCTTGATTAATATTGATGATATGGGTAGTACAAGAGTGGATCTACCACGAGATCAGGGAGGCTAAACCCTAGAAGCTAGCCTATGGTATGATTGTTGAGATGTAATGTTCGTCCTACGGACTAAGGCCCTCTGGTTTATATAGACACCGGAGAGGCTAGGGTTACACAGAGTCGGTTACAATGGTAGGAGATCTACATATCCGTGTCGCCAAGCTTGCCTTCCACGCCAAGGAAAGTACCTTCCGGACACGAGCCGGAGTCTTCAATCTTCTATCTTCGTAGTAGGGGAGTCCGGCGGATATTGATAGTCTGGCTGTCCGGACACCCCCTAGTCCAGGACTCCCTCAATGGTCGTTAGAACAAAAAAGGGGATGCCTTCTGGGGCATCCCCAAGCTTAGGCTCTTTTCACTCCTTACTCATGATCTCACCCAAAACTTGAAAACTTCAGTCACACAAAACTTAACAAAACCTTCATGAGATCCATTAGTATGATAAAGCAAATCACTACTATAAGTATTGTTGCAAACCCATTCATATTATATTATTACATTATAACTAATGAATTCCAACTTTACCATGGCTTATACCCCCCGATACAATCCATACATTCATCAAAATAAGCACACAATGCAATAAAAACAAAATCTATAAAAAACAGAATAGTCTATAGTAATCTCGACTTTGTCTATATCAATGTAACTCAAAAAATTCTGAAAAAATTTAGGACAGCGTAGGAAATTTGTATATCAATCTTGTGTGACAAATCCAGAATTTTATCACGCTTCTATGATTTTTAACAATTCTACTACTGGGTGCAAAAGTTTCTATTTTTCAACAAGATCAAATCTACTATCACCAAACATGATCCCAAAGGCTTTACTTGGCACAAACACTAACTAAAACATAAAAACACAATCATAACAGTAGCATAATTGTGCAAACACTCAAGAATAGAAAGAAAAAGGCAAAAATAAATTTTATTCATTGGGTTGCCTCCCAACAAGCGCTATCACTTTATGCCCCTAGCTAGGCATAATGCATAGATTCAAGTATTGTCATCTTTAGTTTCCAATTCCTCAATCACAAACCAATATTCTTGAAAGATTAAGGATGCATATTTTCGATAATAATACTTCTAGGAATAAGATTGAAGAATTCATTTTTGCAAGTAGAGTCTTTTACAACTTCAACAAAGTCATGGTGAATACTAATCATCTTAAGATCCTCTTTGTTATTATTAGAAGTTGCACCCTTGTTCTTAGTGACTTGAGTAGTCTTGTCAATTTTTACGGGAGTCTTTTCAATAGTTTTAGCAGAAGCAAAAGCCGACCTTATATTACTAAAAATTTCTTGCAACTTATCAATCTGAGAAGGACTCTCTCCAATTATTTCATTAATTATGGTTTCCTTTACCCTTAGTAATTTGAAAACAGCCCGCTTTTGACCCAAATTTATTAGCAAGATTCTGCATCTTTGTATCCAAGTTTTAAATTTGCTCTAAGGTGACCATCTTGTTTTCAATAGCGTCTAATCTTTTCATAACATGCTCAAGAGTTAAGATCATTTCATTAATAATGATAGGTGGTGCACCCACTAGATCTCGCATGGCATTAAAAGCATCCAAAGATGGACACATCAAGAAATTCCCACCGGTAATCGTATCAAGGATGAATCCATAGCAAGTGGTTATGCCCACATAAAAACTTCAAAGAAGAACAACGGTAGATTGCTTATGAATAGATCTATTATGAGCATTGCAAATTCTATACCAAGCATCCTTTCGATTCTCCCCTCCCCTTTATTTAAAATTAAGAACCTCATTCTCGGGGGTACACGCAACAGAGAAAGAAACAACCATAACGACAAAACAAGCCAGAATGCAAACAAAAAGATAGATCAGAAAAAAAGGGAACGACAAAGAGAGGGAATAAAACGACAAATATTTGTGAAATGGGGGACATGAACACGAGAGGCAAATGGCAAATAATGTAAATTGCAAGGAGACGAGATTTGTTACTAGGAACCTGCTAGATGTTGATGATGCCTCCCCGGCAACGGCGCCAGAAATTCCTTTTGATGTAGCTTGAAACTGCGTCGGTATTTCCCCAAAGAGGAAGGGATGATGCAGTACAACTACGGTAGGTATTTCCCTCAATTATGAAACCAAGGTATCAATCCAGTAGGAGAACCAAGCAACACTATGTAAACGGTACCTGCACACAAAGAACAAATACTTGTAACCCAACACGTAAGAGGGGTTGTTGAAGGAAATATGCCCTAGAGGCAATAATAAAGTTGTTATTTTATATTTCCTTATATCATGATAAATGTTTATTATTCATGCTAGAATTGCATTAACCGGAAACTTGATACATGTGTGGATACATAGACAAAACACCGTGTCCCTAGTAAGCCTCTACTAGACTAGCTCGTTAATCAAAGATGGTTAAGTTTCCTAACCATAGACATGTTTTGTCATTTGATGAACGGGGTCACATCATTAGGAGAATGATGTGATGCACAAGACCCATCCGTTAGCATAGCATATTGATCGTTCAGTTTTATTGCTATAACTTTCTTCATGTCATATACATATTCCTTTGACTATGAGATTATGCAACTCCCGGATACAGAAGGAATACCTTGTGTGCTATCAAACATCACAACGTAACTGGGTGATTATAAAGATGCTCTACAGGTATCTCCAAAGGTGTTTGTTGGGTTGGCATAGATCGAGATTAGGATTTCTCACTCCGAATATGGGAGAGGTATCTCTGGGCCCTCTCGGTAATACACATCATAAGTAGCCTTGCAAGCAAAGGGACTAATGAGTTATTAGCAATATGATGTATTACAGAACGAGTAAAGAGACTTGCCGGTAACGATATTGAACTAGGTATTAAGATACCGACGATCGAATCTCGGGAAAGTAACATACCGATGGACAAAGGGAATTACGTATGTTGTCATAATGGTACGACCGATAAAGATCTTCGTAGAACATGTAGATGCCAATATGGGCATCCAGGTTCCGCTATTGGTTATTGACCGGAGAGGTGTCTCGGTCATGTCTCATAGTTCTCGAACCAGCAGGGTCGCACGCTTAACGTTCGGTGACGCTAGAGTAGTATTGGGATATTTGATGAGTAGTAACTGTCGGTGTCAAAACCGGCGGATCTAGGGTAGGGGGTCCCGATCTGTGCGTCTAAGGATAATGGTAACAGGAGGCAAGGGACACGATGTTTTACCCAGGTTCGGGCCCTCTCGATGGAGGTAAAACCCTACTTCCTGCTTGATTGATATTGATGATATGAGTAGTACAAGAGTTGATCTACCACGAGATCGTAGAGGCTAAACCCTAAAAGCTAGCCTATGATGATTATGACTCTGTCTCTAAGGAGTAAACACTTTGGTTTATATAGACACCGGAGGAGGCTAGGGTTTACACGAAGTCGGTTACAAAGAAGGAAATATAATATCCGGATCACCAAGCTTGTCTTCCACGCAAAGGAGAGTCCCATCCGGACACGGGACGAAGTCTTGAGTCTTGTATCTTTATGGTCCAACAGTCCGGCCAAAGTATATAGTCCGGCTGTCCAGATACCCCCTAATCCAGGACTCCCTCAGTAGCCCCTGAACCAGGCTTCAATGACGATGAGTCCGGCGCACAATTTTGTCTTCGGCATTGCAAGGCGGGTTCCATCTCCAAATACTCCAAAGTAATTACCGAACACTTAAACTGTGTCCGGATCTACAAGATGATCTTCACATACCACCATAGAGAGAATGATATTTCACAAATGTGATCTGCTGACAACTTTAGACAACGCGGCATGACACTATGGTCGAGTCATTATTCGGACCGTTTTCCCGTAACCAACCATAGTGCATATTGCGAGGCGGTTTCCTCTGCATGTCTTGCCGAAGCAGAGATCGTGTCCCCTTATTACGGGATTCTCATCAATACGGGTGTGGGTAGCCCAACCGCACCGCTAATTGCGGCGAGTGGGGAACGAGCGGGTTCCACCAGGCAAGTGTGGAGGCGCAAAAGCTTTTACCGCCTCTATAAAGAGATATGGTCTCTTCCTTTTTACCCACACCTTTTCCTTCCGCTAGTCCATTCCCCTCTGTTCGAGCCCTAGCGCCCAAGCACTCTTCTTCTCCACCGAAGAGAGGTTCTCCGAAGATGTCCGGATCTGGAGCAGGAGGCAAATGGATGGCCTCTACCGTCCGGCAGAAGGATATCAAAAGGCTCCGAGAGGCCGGGTACCTGGCCAAGAAGATCGGCCACCGTCTTCCGCCGGCGGGACAGATCGTCCCTACTCCGGAGCCCCATGAGAGGGTCGTGTTTCTTCCTCATTTTGTCTGAGGGCTCGGGTTTCCCCTTCACCCATTCGTTCACGGTATTATGTATTATTACGGGATTGATTTTCATGATCTAGCTCTGGACGCTATCCTCCATATCTCATCGTTCATCGTTGTGTGCGAAGCTTTTCGCCACGTCACTCCACACTTCGGCTTATGGCTCAAGACCTTCAATGTGAAGCTGAAGATGATTGAGGGGCGACACACAGAGTGTGGAGGTGCTGTAATAAGCAGGAACGCTGATGCCCCATGGCCAGAGGGTTCCTTCCTAGAGGTGTCCGATTTATGGCAGCGGAGGTGATTTTATGTCACGGCTCCTAGAGGCATGAAGTGGGTGGCTGCCCCCGACTTCCGTTCGGGCCCTCCTTCTCAATTGGCGTCATGGACCAATATAGGATGGGATTGGGGGTCTGCTAGCGATGTACCAACACTGCAGAGCCGTATCCGGAAGCTTCTTGAGCGGGACATTAGCCTCGTCAGCATAATTCACGTAATGCTAATCCGACGGATGTTGCCGTGCAAACACCGGCCTCTCCGGATGTGGGAGTTCAATCCGGAAGGTCCGCGGACTATTCTGCACTTCTTTGGTCTGACGCTCGAAGGTATGTGTAAATTATTCTTCGGACCACAAGTAAAGTGTCCGGACACCACCGAGGATGCGGGCCTGAGCTGCAATCGCCCAGATACCCAAGTAAGTAACCCTGAAACCGAACACTTCATTTATATTTATCATAATCATTATTCTGAAAATCCTGCGTGGCCAGGAATGGCTCAGCAAGGCGGAGATAATCAGGTGTCCGGCGCCAATTCCCGAAGGCTCGCCTAGTCCCACCATAGCCAAGATGCTTGGTCGTGTGCTAAGCAAAATGCCCTCAGGGAAAGACGAAGGGAAGAACAGAGAAATGAAACTTCACACATTGGGCATCCAAACCGGGGGAATTACTACCTCTCCGAAGGAGGATAGTCGGGGAGGGGAATCTAAGGCCTCCTCCCCTTGCGGGAAGAAGAGGCCTGCCTCCAAAGACTTGGAGAAGGAGGTGCCCAGACAAAGGAAGAAAGCTTCACCAGGGGGCCCTGCCCCGAAGGGCGCCCTCACCACGGCATGCCCGCCAACGGGCCAGCCCTCAACCGAGCTATAAGTTAATCGTAAATACGAAGGTAGTGCTTTCTTCTCCGAGAAAAATAACCAGGATCAATTCTTTGCAGTCCGGCTAGCAGCTCTTCTTGACAGAGTTCGTCATCAGGGGATCTCCTTCCAGAGATGATGGAGAGCGAGACTCCACCAACCTCTCTTCCTCATGAGGCGGGCGACCCCGAGGTGTCATCACGGAGGAGTCCGGATTTGCCGAAGCCAGAAGCTAATACTTCGGCCGCCCTGAGGCCGGAGTGTTCAGCTTCCACGGGGGGCAATAGGAAGGGTCCGGCACAGTTCGGTGTCCGGCCGTACATACTGACGGGCCTTCTGGAGCGAGCTGCTCTCCCAGAAGAGCACCGTTCATTAATGAGCAAGGTGCTTGAGAAGATTTCATCCGCCACCAGCGGGTTGAAAGAAGCTTTTACGAGCCTGCTCAGAGGCTTTGAGGTATGTAATGAAAATACATAATTTTTGACTGCGACACGCGCGCTAGGTGTGCTCCATATGGATAGTAGCCCCTGAGACTTTGGTTGCCAGCCCTAGGCGGCAAACGGAGGAGCCCTAGGCGGCAAACGGAGGATCACATTTTTAAATAACAACCGCGCTGTATTTATGCGCAGGTGTCTAAGGATCTGGCAACTGACCGGTCCGTTGAAGTTTCCGAACTGAGGAGGCAGATTGGAGTTATTGATGCCGACATCACACTTGTGAACAAGCGGCTGAACGAGTCACAAGGTATGTGCTCTGCTTTCCGTATTATTTATAGGAAAAATTGAAAGGAGCATAATATTGATGTGATGTGCTTGGACTGCAGATGGTGCTGCTGCCGTGGAAGCCCTAAGGGCGGAACTTGCCCAGGCCAAGGAACAAGCTCCGGCTAGCAATGCGGCTGCCCTAAAGGCGGCCGAAGAGTTGAGAGCCAAATAGGATGCCCATCGCCGAAGCGAAGACAAAATAGCCGAAATGGCTGTGGAGCTGAAAAATGCTGCCAACCGGTATGAGCTCCTTGAGAAGGAGAATCAGGTGAACTTGGATGACCTGAAGAAGGCACTTGATACGGCCAAGGAGACGCGGTCTGAAAGCAGGGATGCACGGGAGGAGCTCCGCCAGGCCGGAGAAATCGCGGCTGGAAACCCCTACTTATTATGGATGAAGTTTTTAGATCCGAAGTATCCTCCTCTAGATCGACGCTGGAGCCCTGCAGACGCGTACGCAGACTTGGCGAAGAGTACGGCTGATGCGGCCAAGTTTTTCAAGAATCAAGATGATAAACAAGTGGAGAAGCTGTTCTGGTCGAAATTCAATGCTTCTGTGTGCCCTTTGCCGTTGAGTGAGAAGATGGCTGCTGTGGCTGAGCTTCATAGGCTGTCCGATCTTGCAATGCGGTGTGTAATAGACCACTTTGGCCGAAGGAGCCTAAGCTGGACAGTTCTTTTGGTTTAGTGCAACAAGTCCTTGGTGCTTTATCACAGATCGACGCCATGAGGAGGTCGCCGTGTATAGAGGGTGCACGGATGGCACTTGCCCGCGTTAAAGCATATTGGACAGATATGGAGGCCACCATCATTGCGACCCAGAATCCGGTGGGAGGCCAGGATCCGGCCGAGCACTACTTGGAGCAAGTAATGGAAGGTGCTCGCTTAATAGAGGCTCAGTGCTCGAAGAATGTCATGTTCGAGTGACAAATCGTTTCATTGTAAAAACAATGCTATTTTAATGATGAAGGCTATTTTTATACTTTTTGCCCAAAAGTGTTATGGTGCCTCCTGTGCGGCCATTTTATGTATAGATGTAGTCTGAAAGTTAGCAGTCATTGGCTTCAGCCACCACGCATATAATGCGAGGGTGTTCGTGAAAATATGCATAATCACACTTGATCCAACGTCTTGGTCCATTAAGGAGGTGATCGCACATCGAACTAGGCAACCGGACTATATAGCTTTAACACTTTCACTTAGCCATAGGAGTTTGACGGCAGGGCTACTATGTAGCCCCTGGTACCTTCGCGTGCATGCGAATACGGTCGCGTTTGTACATGACCGGGAAACGGTCCTTCGTTAATGCGAAGGAATCCTAAAGATTCCGATAAGTCTTCGAGTGGTTAAACAGTCTCTCGATGTATCATGACAGTCAGTTTTCGGCTTTCTCTACTGAGGTGCTCATCCAGAATAACTAGGGCACAATCGCAGTAGTTCTCCTTTGGCCGCCTCAGCCGATAAGAACGGAACGTAAGGCGGCAAACCCAGGAGCCGGGAAACCCAACATTTGACCAAAGACATGATTCGGAGCTGATGCATATAAGGCCAAACTCGTGACGCTGAACACTCCCGAAGGTATTCGGACTTTGTAACATAAAATGGGCTGAAGAATGCCCTCCATTATGAACCCCGTATTTCTAGGCATGTGCATTACTCTGTCGTGGCGAAATGCCAATAACGGCAGTACCCTCTGTGGGTATAGTACCCATGGGATGTGTAAACAACAAGAGGCAATAAAAAAGGTTTACACAGGGGCTTAATCTAAAGAGAAACCTTTGAGCGGGGCCCTGCTGCACGTCTGCGCCTTTGTCTCCATTGTGCCGTGTCCTAGGAGGGTATCGCACGAATGGTGTCTGTAAAAGGAAAAACTCATGTAGAAGAGTATAACGTAAGCGTGCGATGGATAGTAAAAGTGTAAGACATTGGCATGTTAATAAGGTCAAGCCAACAGTGGGGCTTTATTAAATATCTATAGCCCCTGGTGTCCTCTATGGGATTACATGTATGGCACCCTAGCTCAGGTTTATCCGGGCTGCCGGACTCGTCTAACCGTGTCCGTGGTCTTAACGACCAGTCATGCTTTCTGGTATTAGAGGCCGCTTAGAGTCCGGCTGCTGGAGCCGTCGCGTATTCCTCCGCGCATGAGGAGCACTCTGTGTTTCCGTTAACGGTGATGACGCCACGTGGACCGGGCATCTTGAGTGTAAGGTAGGCGTAATGCGGTAATGCGTTGAAGCGAGCGAAGGTCGTTCTCCCAAGCAATGCATGATAGCCACTTTGGAGGGGGGCGATGGTGAAGAGTAGTTCTTCGCTTCTGTAGTTGCCTGGGGAACCGAATTTTACCTCTAGTACGATGGAGCCCCTGCCGTAGGCTTCAACGCCTGTTATCACCCCTTCAAAGGTGGTGTTACTTTGGCTGATTCTGGATGGGACTATCCCCATCCTGCGTACAGTGTCCTAGTATATTAGATTAAGACTACTGTCGCCGTCCATCAGGACGTGAGTAAGATGGTATCTGTCGATTATTGGGTCGAGCACAAGGCATCTGATCCTCCATGTCGAATACTAGTCGGGCAGTCCATTTCAAGCTTTTAAATAGCGGATAGTGGACTTGTTGCGGATTAGGGTCTGCGTAGCAGAATGCGGATAGCTGTCGATATTGCGGGCGCTATGTCCACCTAGCCAATTTTTAAAAAACACTCATAAATTTGTGATTGTTGTCTATATTTCTAGGCCATTGAAAAAAACATGACACTTAATCTGAGAAATCATCATTTATATAAGAATATAAACTATAATTGAACAATATTTGTGTAATGCCCCGGATTCGTTGCGCCAGGTGTCCGCCAGTTATTCGCCGTCATTGGCATGTCATTTGCTTGCGTGTTGCATTCTGTCATGTCATCATGTCCATCTCATTTAGCATACGTGTTCGTCTCATGCATCCGAGCATTTTCCCCGTTGTTCGTTTTGCAATCCGGCACTCCTATGTCATCCGACGTCCCCTTTTTGCCTCTTCTCTTGTGCGGGTGTTAAACGTTCTCGGAATGGACCGAGGTTTGCCAAGCGGCCTTGGTATAGCACCGGTAGACCGCCTGTCAAGTTTCGTGCCATTTGGAGGTTGTTTGATACTCCAACGGTTAACTGGGTAACCGTAAAAGCCTCTTTTGTCTTGCAGCCCAACACCCCTTTCAAACTGGCCCAAAACCCATCTAAGTCACCCCCATGCTCTCGGTCGTTCGATCACGATCGTGTGGGCGAAAACTGCTCCTCATTTGGACTCTCCTAGCTCCTTCTACCCATATATATGTGATGCTCCCCGAAATCCCGCAGTCCAAATCCTAGAAATTCCCCTCGCGCCACCGGACGTTTCTTCCCCCGCCGATGGACATGTCCGATTCGCCGCCCCGTCCAACCCGAGCTCGCCACGTGTCCCAGCGCCGCCGTCCTTCGCCGCAGGCCCGCCAGGCCCGCGGGGAGCCCGCCCCGGGCCGCCCCGGGCCCGATCCCGCGCGCCCCCGCGCCCTCCGCCCGCCAACCGCCGCCGGCGCGCCTTCGGCCCCACCGCCGCCCGGCGACCGCGGCCGCTGCCCGCGCCCATCGCCCTCGTCCGCCGCCCCGCCGCCACCGCGCCCTTTGGCGACTCCCGCCTCCTCCTCGCCGGGATCCTCCGCCGCCGTCGCCTCCCGTGGCTCCGCGCCCTTCGCCGCCCCGGCTCCCTCGCCGACCCCGCGCTCCGCCTGCCGCCGCCACCTCGCCGGGCTCCGGCGCCGCCCGCGCAGCTCTGCCCCGCGCCAGTCCCCTCCGGTCCGTATCCGGTGGGATCCGGCCGGCTCTCGCTCCGCCCGTCCTCCGGCCGCCGTTCTCCCTCTTCTCCGGCCATCCCCGAGCTCACTCCGGCGAGATCTCCGGCCAACATCGAAATCCATGCGGACCCGAGGTTGACCCCGAAATTCCAGTCCTGAAATATTTTGCATAATCATGCCATGTTCAGCGCATCATAACTCTCTGCATACTGCTCCGTTTCGTGCGTGTAATATGTCAAATTGTTCGTCTCAACGAGTACTTCAGTTTGTTCCATTGCATCATGTTCATTTGAGTTCATCTTGATGGCTGAATTTTCGTTGCAAGAGTGGATGTTGCTGTTAATCTGCTGAAACTGTTATAACATGCTCATTTGTCATTTTTGCCATGTTTGATGTGCCCATCCTATGAGGTTGATGTCTACATGTGTTTTGAACTATGTCATGCCATATTTCTAGTGGTGCCATTCATGTATTTTTGTGAGTCTTGTACTGAGTGCATCGAGCTTGTTAAGTAGTGTACTTGCTATTGCTGTTTTCCTGACTATCAGCCTGATAACATTAAGTTCAATGTTGCCATGATTGTTGTTAGTGATCCAAACATGCTATGAACTTGTTCTTGCCATGCTTAGCTTCATAAACATGTCTTCCTACTGTTGGTTGCCTTGCCATGCCATGTATTGCTCTGTGGTGTGTGGTTCAAGCTCACCAACATGCCTACTTATTGTTGTTCCTGCCATGTATGAATCTGCCATATCTTTTGCCATGTTTACATGGGTGCCATCATATCTTCTGATCCTTTTTGGCTCATGGTCAGTAAGGGACTTTTGTTCTATGCAATTAGTAGATTCATGCCATGCCTTTGTTTGCCATGTTAAGTTTCTGTAAAATGTTGTTTGATAGCTCTAAACATTGCAACCTGATGTTATTTCTGCAAAGTCCGAAACTGTTATTATTTGCAATCTTACCATGTGTGTTTGCGCATGTTCTAGTAGTTTCTGGAGATAGCTCGGTGTTCATCTTTTGTCTTGCTTTACCTGTACTTCATGCCCATGACTTTTGTTCTTACGTTGGGATGCTATAGCTTATTGTTTTGATGCTTGCAAGATGCCTAGTTGCTGTTTTGGATAGATTGTTGTCATATCTTGTATAGTGTGTGCGTGTTGAACCGTTGCACCGTTTCGAGTGTGCTCTATATGAAACTTGCTTGATTTTGCTTGTAGTTTTATATTATCATGTTGCATCCTTGTTTTGAGGTGTTTGCTTGATGTTTGTATACATTTTGCATCAATGCCATGCTTAACTTATTTTGCTCATATCTTCTAGGCCGTAGCTTCAAATCTAATGAACTTTATATGTAACTTGACAAGAATCTCGGGTAGATCATCTTGGTGCATCTTAACTTGCTGTTTAACAACTTCAACATAAGGTTTATTCAGTTCTGGACCAATTTCTAAACTTGCATATGAGGACTTACCGGAATTGTTATATGTTGTTTCCGGCCTCATTTAAACTTGCTTTGATGTGTTGGTCTTGTATGCATCCTCTCTTGCCATGAGTAGCTCCATGTAGCTTTGTCATGCATCATGCTTGTTGTGCGTCATGTCTTGTTTATGTGTGGTGTGTTTACTATGTTGTGTGCTTCTTCTCGATAGTTCCCGTTTCGTTGCGATCGTGAGGATTCGTTCGTCTCCGCTTGGTTTGTCTTCGTGGCTTCATATTCTTCATGGACTCGTTCTTCTTCCTAGTGGGATTTCAGGCAAGATGACCGCAACCCTGGATCTCACTACTATCATTGCTATGCTAGTTGCTTCGTTCTATCACTATGCTGCGCATCCTATCACTTGCTCTTCAAGCCTCCCAAATTGCCATGTCAGCCCCTAACCTTTTCACCCTTCCTAGCAAACTATTGCTTGGCTATGTTACCGCTTTGCTCAGCCCCTCTTATAGCATTGTTAGTTGCAGGTGAAGTTGAAGATTGCTCCATGGTGGACAGGATTATGTTGGGATATCACAATATCTCTTATTTAATTAATGCATCTATATACTTGGTAAAGGCTGGAAGGCTCGGCCTTATGCCTGGTGTTTTGTTCCACTCTTGCCGCCCTAGTTTCCGTCATACCGGTGTTATGTTCCCGGATTTTGCGTTCCATACGCGGTCGGGTGATTTATGGGACCCCCTTGACAGTTCGCTTTGAATAAAACTCCTCCAGCAAGGCCCAACCTTGGTTTTACCATTTGCCTCACCACCACCTACTTTTCCCTTGGGAGTAATTAACCCAAGGGTCATCTTGATTATAGCCCCACCGGGCTAGTGCTTCTCTAAGTGTTGGTCCGAACCGAGTAGACTGCGGGGCCCCCTCGGGGAAACTCGAGGTCTGGTTTTACTCGTAGGATGTCTCATCTGGTGTTGCCCTGAGAACGAGATATGTGCAGCTCCAATCGGGATTGTCGGCACATCGGGCGGCTTTGCTGGTCTTGTTTTACCATTGTCGAAATGTCTTGTAAACCGGGATTCCAAGACTGATCGGGTCTTCCTGGGAGAAGGAATATCCTTCGTTGATTGCGAGAGCTTATCATGGGCTAAGTTGGGACACCCCTGCAGGGTATAAACTTTCGAGAGACGTGCCCGCGGTTATGTGGCAGATGGGAATTTGTTAATGTCCGATTGTAGATAACTTGACACCAGATCCGAATTAAAACGCATCAACCGCATGTGTAGCTGTGATGGTCTCTTCTCGGCGGAGTCCGGGAAGTGAACACGGTTTTGGGTTATGTTTGACGTAAGTAGGAGTTCAGGATCACCTCTTGATCATTGCTAGCTTCACGACTGTTCCGCTTGTTCTCTTCTCGCTCTTATTTGCGTATGTTAGCCACCATATATGCTTAGTCGCTGCTGCAACCTCACCATTTTACCCCTTCCTTTCCCTTTAAGCTTTGCTAGTCTTGATACCCATGGTAATGGGATTGCTAAGTCCTCGTGGCTCACAGATTACTACAACAACAGTTGCAGGTACAGGTTATGCGATGATCATGATGCGAGAGCGATGTTTACTTGTTTTGGAGTTCTTCTTCTGCTTCTTCTTCGATAAGGTGATAGGTTCCAGGTCAGCAGCCTGGGCTAGCAGGGTGGATGTCGTTTGAGTTTCTGTTTGTGTTTTCATCTGTAGTCACATGGTGCTCTTATGTAAGATGATGTTGTATTCGTGTGGCATTGTATGCCTTTTGTATGTATCCCCATCTATTATGTAATGTTGATGTAATGATATCCACCTTGCAAAAGCGTTTCAATATGCGGGTCTATCCTTGGTGGGACCTTCGAGTTCCTTTTGGATAGGGTCGCATATTGGGCGTGACAAGTTGGTATCAGAGCCTCGACCGACCTTAGGAGCCCCTTGATTGATCGTGTAGTTTGGCCGTTGTTGAGTCTAGAAGAAAATTGCTTTCGGAGTCTAGTTATATCGGAGAGTAGGAATTCTTTTTACTCCTCAGCCCCCTTCGTCGCTCTGGTGAGGAATCTTGACGTAGGTGCTTTGAACTACTCCTCTTCCCGTTCAAATTTTTCTTTAGGATCACGTGGTTAGTTTCGTGAGTTGTCCATCCTCTTTTGTCCGGTGCATCTCTCGTCTAGTTGACTCGAGCCTCTTCTTCTTCGCCAAGTTCAATCCTCAGCCTCTTTTCAATCGACGTTGTTTTTCCCCATCCGAGGTTGTCCTTGTTTTTCTTTCCCACCCACCCACCCCTTTTTCTTCTCGGAGCCGGAGTCCATAATTGAGTATCCTTCCTACTCGTGTGAAGTCTTTGCTTTCTATCCTCATTGTTTTCAACCGGTGTTTTCTCTTCTCTTCAAGATATTCGTTGTTTTTCCCCTTCCAAGTTACCCTTGTTTTCCCGCCCTCCCACCCTTTTCTTCCCGGAGTCTGAGCATCTATTCGAGAAGCTATTTCATTCGTGCGGAACCTCTTCAGTCTTTCGTAAATTATTTCAACCGTTGTATTCTCGTTTCGTTCGACATTCTTCATCTCTTTTTCTTTTCCGGTGGACTCAATTCAAGTTTTTTCTGGTTGACCATATTCTTTTCCTTGGATCAAGTGTTCTCCTTGCTCATTTGCCTCTCGCCAGATTATCCTTCCGGAGTGTTCTAGACATCTCAGGAGATTCATCTGTGTTTGAATTAATTCGAGGTTGTCACCTCATTCAAATATTTCAATTGTTCCAGTGCATCATCTATCTGTTCAACATCTCTTTCCAACGGTGTTTTCTTTTAGTGGGCCCTAACCCACAGGTCTTTTCCCAGGATCTTACCTGACTCTTCTGATTTCTCGGAGTTAGTTTCAATTCTTTTCAAAGTGTGACGTAAGAATGGATTCCATCAGTCACATGCCTTCTCCAAGATCTCTTTCAAATTCTTTTCATTGTTGGCTCAACATCTTCGCTTTTCATTCTACCGGAGTATCTCAGTAATTTTGGTGGTGTTTCCCATCGTCATTTGAAGATTTAAGAAGAGTTTTTACTCTAAATATTGTCCGTTCTCCCGGAGATTCACGGTGCTAGCTCGATGTCATCCTATCAAATTGTTTCAATCGTGAAAATTCCTTTCATTCGATGCATTTCAGGAGTTGCTTTCTCTCTCGACCATCTGGAGGCCGTCATTCCAGAAGAATTCTTCGTCCTCACATTTCAGCTACCGCTATCCAATTGTCCCGGTGCTTCGTTCAAGTGTTCGTGAATCAGCTCAAGTTCTTCCCGTTCTCTTGTATCTAAATTCCCTCTAGCATATTTGTCTTCTAATTCTTCCCGGTGATTCATTCTCTTTCGTCAGTCATTTCCGAATTCTAACGGTGGTTCTTTAACATTCTTTTCTTTGGTTATCATATTAATCCATTTGTTCTTTTCAATCGTACCAGTGGTTCATGAAGACCTTCTCGAGTTTGCGATATGTCACTTCTCAATCCTTTTCAAGAAGAATAAGTAATATGCAAAATCTATTGCTTGTCATCAATTTAATTTGATGTACAATAAACCTTATTATTATTAATTCCAAGTGAGTAATCCCTTCCTTCGGAGTTTGTTCTTGGTGAATAAATTCTAGTTCCAAGTGTTCTCATATTTTCTTTCCTGGAGTTATTTTTCCTCAGCCATCTCGTCGGAAACCCCATCTAAATCATCGCAGGGCCTTAATCTTATTGTTTCCATCCTTGAATTTTATCTCGTCATTCTTTTGTTACCGGAGTTCTTCACGGTGGCTCGTCATGATTTAATTCATTCTTCAAGAGTTCATCAAGATTCTTGCTCAAGGAGTTCTAGTATCTTTTCTTCTCGCATCTCGAAGTGTAATTAAATCTCCGTATTCTTTTGAAATGGAGTTTTGCATTTCTTCGTTCTTCTCAGCTATCCAATCATTTCCGTTTGTGGCCGGTTATCACCTTATGGTCTTGAGATGTTACCTATAAGTCCACAACAAGCCTATTCTTTTCGTTGTTGATTTTCTCAACAACCCTGTCTAAACCTTCCTTCTAAAGATGCTTTCAATTTCATTGGTGGCACAAGTTGTCATTTCCTTCTCCATTCTTTTCATTCAACTCTTCCAATTCTTTCCGGAGGTTTTGTGTGATGTCTTCATCAAGTATCATTCCATCCTCTCAAGCGCGTGTTCTAATCCTTCCATTTTCAGCCGGAGTGCTGCCTAAATCCTTTCAGTCTTATTCGTTTCTTATCTCATTCTAACCGGAGTGGTTTCATAGTCCATCTAATTCCATGAGCTTTCGATTCTCGTCATTCTCGTTGTTCCCCTCTTCTTCTCGAGTGCTCTCGATTCTTTGCTTCTTCTCTTGAGTTCTTGTTTCACCTCATCCCTTTTCCCTTCCGTCTCGGTCCTAAGATCTCGGGACGAGATCTCTTGTTAGTCAAGGAGTGTTGTAACGCCCCGGATTCATTGCGCCAGGTGTCCGCCAGTTATTCGCCGTCATTGCCATGTCATTTGCTTGCGTGTTGCATTCTATCATGTCATCATGTGCATCTCATTTAGCATACGTGTTCGTCTCATGCATCCGAGCATTTTCCCCGTTGTCGGTTTTGCAATCCGACACTCCTATGTCATCCGGCGTCCCCTTTTTGCCTCTTCTCTTGTGCGGGTGTTAAACGTTCTCGGAATGGACCGAGGTTTGCCAAGCGGCCCTGGTATAGCACCGGTAGACCGCCTGTCAAGTTTCGTGCCATTTGGAGGTCGTTTGATACTCCAACGGTTAACCGGGTAACCGTAAAGCCTCTTTTGTCTTGCAGCCTAACACCCCTTTCAAACTGGCCCAAAACCCATCTAAGTCACCACCATGCTCTCGGTCGTTCGATCACGATCGTGTGGGCGAAAACTGCTCCTCATTTGGACTCTCCTAGCTCCCTCTACCTATATATATGTGATCCTCCCCGAAATCCCGCAGTCCAAACCCTAACAATTCCCCTCGCGCCGCCGGACGTTTCTTCCCCCGCCGACGGACATGTCCGATTCGCCGCCCCGTCCAACCCGAGCTTGCCACGTGTCCCAGCGCCGCCGTCCTCCGCCGCAGGCCCATCGGGCCCGCGGGGAGCCCGCCCCGGGCCCAATCCCGCGCGCCCCCGCGCCCTCCGCCCGCCAACCACCGCCGGCGCACCTTCGGCCCCGCCGCCGAGCCGCCGCCTGGCGACCGCGGCTGCCGCCCACGCCCGTCGCCCTCGCCCGCTGCCCCGCCGCCGCCGCGCCCTCCGGCGACTCCCGCCTCCTCCTCGTCGGGATCCTCCGCCGCCGTCGCCTCCCGTGGCTCCGCGCCCTTCGCCGCCCCGGCTCCCTCGCCGACCCCGCGCTCCGCCGGCCGCCGCCACCTCGTCGGGCTCCGGCGCCGCCCGCGCACCTCCGCCCTGCACCGGTCCCCTCTGGTCCGGATCCGGTGGGATCCGGCCGGATCTCGCTCCGCCTGTCCTCCGGCCGCCGTTCTCCCTCTTCTCCGGCCATCCCCGAGCTCACTCCGGCGAGATCTCTGGCCAACATCGAAATCCGTGCGGACCCGAGGTTGACCCCGAAATTCCACCGTCCCGAAATATTTTGCATAATCATGCCAGGTTCATTGCAACATAACTCTCTGCATACTGCTCCGTTTCGTGCGTGTAATACGTCAAATTGTTCGCCTCACCGAGTACTTCATTTTATTCCATTGCATCATGTTCATTTGAGTTCATCTTGATGCCTGAATTTTCGTTGCAAGAGTGCATGTTGTTGTTAATCTGCTGAAACTGTTATAACATGCTCATTTGTCATTTTTGCCATGTTTGATGTGTGCATCCTATGAGGTTGATGTCTACATGTGTTTTGAACTATGTCATGCCATATTTCCAGTGGTGCCATCCATGTATTTTTGTGAGTCTTGTACCGAGTGCATCGAGCTTGTTAAGTAGTGTACTTGTTGTTGCTGTTTTCCTGACTGTTTCTGTTATATTATGATGCTATGTAAACCTGCTGCTACAAGTCATCTCGTGCATAATCGGGAGATGTTCACTAAGGATGTTTTGTTATACATGTCTTGCTCTATCCATTCATGCCACTGGTTGCATTTGTAGCCTCCTGTAACATGTTGTTATCTTGCTCCAAACTTGCTAAAAAAATGTTGCTGTCAGCCTGATAACATTAAGCTCAATGTTGCCATGATTGTTGTTAGTGATCCAAACATGCTATGAACTTGTTCTTGCCATGCTTAGCTTCATAAACATTTCTTCATACTGTTAGTTGCCTTGCCATACCATGTATTGCTCTGTGGTGAGTGGTTCAAACTCACCAACATGCCTACTTATTGTTGTTCCTGCCATGTATGAATCTGTCATATCTTTTGCCATGTTTACATGATTGCCATCATACCTTCTGATCATTTTTGGCTCATGGTCAGTAAGGGACTTTTGTTCCATGCAATTAGTAGATTCATGCCATGCCTTTGTTTTTCATGTTAAGTTTCTGTAAAATGTTGTTTGATAGCTCTAAACATTGCAACCTGATGTTATTTCTGCAAAGTCTGAAAATGTTATTATTTGCAATCTTACCATGTGTGTTTCAGCATGTTCTAGTAGTTTCTGGAGATAGCTCAGTGTTCATCTTTTGTGATGCTTTACCCGTAATTCATGCCCATGCCTTTTGTTCTTACGTTGAGATGTTGTAGCTTATTGTTTTGATGCTTGCGAAATGCCTAGTTGCTGTTTTGGATAGATTGTTGTCATATCTTGTATAGTGTGTGTGTTGAACCGTTGCTCCGTTTCGAGTGTGCTCTATATGAAACTTGCTTGATTTTGCATGTAGTTTCATATTATCATGTTGCATCCTTGTTTTGAGGTGTTTGCTTGATGTTTGTATGCATTTTGCATCAATGCCATTCTTAACTTGTTTTGCTCATATCTTCTATGTCGCAGCTTCAAATCTAATGAACTTTATATGTAACTTGACTAGAATCTCGTGTAGATCATCTTGGTGCATCTTAACTTGCTGTTTAACAACTTGAACATAAGGTTTATTCAGTTCTGGACCAATTTCTAAACTTGCATATGAGGACTTACCGGAATTGTTATATGTTGTTTCCGGCCTCATTTAAACTTGCTTTGATGTGTTGGTCTTGTATGCATCCTCTCTTGCCATGAGTAGCTCCATGTAGCTTTGTAATGCATCATGCTTGTTGTGCATCATGTCTTGTTTATGTGTGGTGTGTTTACTATGTTGTGTGCTTCTTCTCGATAGTTCCCGTTTCGTTGCGATCGTGAGGATTCGTTCATCTCCGCTTGGTTCGTCTTCGTGGCTTCATCTTCTTCATGGACTCGCTCTTCTTCCTAGCGGGATTTCAGGCATGATGACCGCTACCCTGGATCTCACTACTATCATTGCTATGCTAGTTGCTTCGTTCTATCACTATGTTGCGCTTCCTATCACTTGCTCTTCAAGCCTCCCAAATTGCCATGTCAGCCCCTAACCTTTTCACCCTTCCTAGCAAACTGTTGCTTGGCTATGTTACCGCTTTGCTCAGCCCCTCTTATAGCGTTGTTAGTTGCAGGTGAAGTTGAAGATTGCTCCATGGTGGACAGGATTATGTTGGGATATCACGATATCTCTTATTTAATTAATGCATCTATATACTTGGTAAAGGGTGGAAGGCTCGGCCTTATGCCTGGTGTTTTGTTCCCACTCTTGTCGCCCTAGTTTCCGTCATACCAGTGTTATGTTCCCGGATTTTGCGTTCCTTACGCGGTCAGGTGATATATGGGACCCCCTTGACAGTTCGCTTTGAATAAAACTCCTCCAGCAAGGCCCAACCTTAGTTTTACCATTTGCCTCACCACCACCTACTTTTCCCTTGGGAGTAATTAACCCAAGGGTCATCTTTATTATAGCCCCCCCCCGGGCCAGTGCTTCTCTAAGTGTTGGTCCAAACCGAGTAGACTGCGGGGCCCCCTCAGGGAAACTTGAGGTCTGGTTTTACTGGTAGGATGTCTCATCCGGTGTTGCCCTGAGAACGAGATATGTGCAGCTCCTATCGGGATTGTCGG
Organism: Triticum aestivum; assembly: GCF_018294505.1. NCBI lineage: Eukaryota > Viridiplantae > Streptophyta > Magnoliopsida > Poales > Poaceae > Triticum > Triticum aestivum. The sequence goes on along the minus strand of NC_057795.1, from coordinate 293,574,689 downwards.
CGCATCGGGCGGCTTTGTTGGTCTTGTTTTACCATTGTCGAAATGTCTTGTAAACCGGGATTCTGAGACTGATCGGGTCTTCCTGGGAGAAGGAATATCCTTTGTTGATCACGAGAGCTTATCATGGGCTAAGTTGGGACACCCCTGCAGGGTATAAACTTTCGAGAGCCTTGCCCACGGTTATGTGGCAGATGGGAATTTGTTAATGTCCGGTTGTAGATAACTTGACACCAGATCCGAATTAAAACGCATCAACCGCGTGTGTAGCCGTGATGGTCTCTTCTCGGCGGAGTCCGGGAAGTGAACATGGTTTTGGGTTATGTTTGACGTAAGTAGGAGTTCAGGATCACCTCTTGATCATTGCTAGCTTCACGAATGTTCCGCTTGTTCTCTTCTCGCTCTTATTTGCGTATGTTAGCCACCATATATGCTTAGTCACTGCTGCAACCTCACCATTTTACCCCTTCCTTTCCCTTTTAGCTTTGCTAGTCTTGATACCCATGGTAATGGGATTGCTGAGTCCTCGTGGCTCACAGATTACTACAACAACAGTTGCAGGTGCAGGTTATGCGATGATCATGACGCGAGAGCGATGTTTACTTGTTTTGGAGTTCTTCTTCTGCTTCTTCTTCGATCAGGGGATAGGTTCCAGGTCGGCAGCCTGGGCTAGCAGGGTGGATGTCGTTTGAGTTTCTGTTTGTGTTTTCATCCATAGTCAGGTGGTGCTCTTATGTAAGATGATGTTGTATTCGTGTGGCATTGTATGCCTTTTGTATGTATCCCCATCTATTATGTAATGTTGATGTAATGATATCCACCTTGCAAAAGCATTTCAATATGCGGGTCTATCCTTGGTGGGACCTTCGAGTTCCTTTTGGATAGGGTCGCATATTGGGCGTGACAATTTGGTCATGCAACCATGCAAGCACGACACATTTACCAAATAGATTACAGAACGGAACAACAAGGACTTATATAGCGGGCGATGTTGCGGATAGCGGATGATATAGCGGTCTAACAAGCGATATTGCACCCGCATCATGACAACATGCTATTTTCTAATGCAACCTTAAACTAATAGCGGCAGGGTGACGCTACCGCTATTGCGGCCGCAATAGCGGAGGTAGCGAACGCTATTTAAAAGCTTGAGTCCGTGTGATCGGAAGTGATCGGACAAGCCGACCAGTGGTTAAGTTTGGGTGCGACGGGCTCTATAGTGTGTGCGTCTCTGAGCGCGCATTCGCGCCCTCTCGTGGATGTGTGAGTCGCGTGGATCATGTTTACTGTTTACCTCTGGTGGGAATTTTTCTGTCCCCCAGTGTTCGGCTGGCGAGGCTCATCCTCATTTTCACTTGGTGTTTCCCTTCCCTTCTGTTAGGCATTTAATTTGCCGGCCTGCTTGAAGACCCAGCATTCTCTGTGAGTGTGGTTCGCAGGTTTGTCGGGGGTGCCATGAATTTGGCACAGTTTGTTCAGGACTTTGTTCAGGCCGGACGGTCCCTCTTTGCTGCCTTTAAATGGCTTTTTTTGTTGACCGGGTCGAGAGCCCCTGAATCCGGCATTGACCATTGTGTTGTCCGGACTCTCTTCGTTGGTTTGACGTTTGTTTTTATTGCGTTGTGGCTTCCCGTTGGCATCCCTGATTTCGGATGTACTTGGGTCGCTGGAGCCTTTACGGGCCAACCAACTATCTTCACCTGCGCAAAAGCAGGTCATAAGGCTTGTTAAGGCTACCATTGTCCTCGGCTTTTCTTGGCCGAGGTGTATGGTGAGCCATTCGTCCCGGATGCCGTGTTTGAAGGCCGCTAAGGCTTCAGCATCCGAACAATCGACAATTTGATTCTTCTTAGTGAGGAATCTATTCCAAAGCTTGCGGGCGGACTATCCGGGCTGTTGAATTATGTGACTTAAATTGTCCGCGTCCGGAGGCCGGACGTAGGTCCCTTGAAAACTGGTCCTGAAAGCATCCTCGAGTTCCTCCCAACTTCCGATTGAATTTTTGGGAAAGCTTTTCAACCAGTGTCGAGCTAGTTGATGTCTACTACACAACCTTCTTCTTGTAGATGTTGTTGGGCCTGCAAGTGCACAGGTTTGTAGGACAGTAGCAAATTTCCCTCAAGTGGATGACCTAAGGTTTATCAATCCGTAGGAGGCGTAGGATGAAGATGGTCTCTCTCAAGCAACCCTGCAACCAAATAACAGAGAGTCTCTTGTGTCCCCAACACACCCAATACAATGGCAAATTGTATAGGTGCACTAGTTCGGCGAAGAGATGGTGATACAAGTGCAATATGGATGGTAGATAAAGGTATTTGTAATCTGAAATAATAAAAACAGCAAGGTAACAAGTGATAAACGTGAGCATAAACGGTATTGCAATGATAGGAAACAAGGCCTAGGGTTCATACTTGCACTAGTGCAAGTTTTTCTCTCAACAATAATAACATAGATAGATCATATAACAATCCCTCAACATGCAACAAAGAGTCACTCCGAAGCCACTAATAGCGGAGAACAAACGTAGAGATTATGGTAGGGTACGAAACCACCTCAAAGTTATTCTTTCGGATCAATCTATAAAAGAGTTCGTACTAGAATAACACCTTAAGACACAAATCAACCAAAACCCTAATGTCACCTAGATACTCCATTGTCACCTCAAGTATCTGTGGGCATGATTATACGATATGCATCACACAATCTCAGATTCATCCAACCAACACAAAGTACTTCAGAGAGTGCCCCAAAGTTTCTATCGGAGAGTCAAGAACGTGTGCCAACCCCTATGCATAGGTTCCCAATGTCACGAAACCCGCAAGTTGATCACCAAAACATACATCAAGTGGCACATGATATCCCATTGTCACCGCAGATAATCACGGCAAGACATACATCAAGTGTTCTCATAAAGGACTCAATCCGATAAGATAACTTCAAAGGGGAAACTCAATTCATCACAAGAGAGTAGAGGGGGAGAAACATCATAAGATCCAACTACAATAGTAAAGCTCAGGATACATCAAAATCGTGCCATAGAGGGAACACGAGAGAGAGAGAGAGAGATCAAACACATAGCTACTGGTACATACCCTCAGCCCCGAGGATGAACTACTCCCTCCTCATCATGGAGAGCGCCGGGATGATGAAGATGGCCACCGGTGATGGGTTCCCCTTCCGGCAGGGCGCCGGAACGGGCTCCCGAGAGGTTTTTGGTGGCTACAAAGGCTTGCGGCGGTGGAACTCCCGGTCTATCTTCTATTCTGGAAGTTTTAGGGTACGTAGGTATATATGGGTGCAAGGGGTACGTCGGTGGAGCTTCGGGGGCCCCACGAGGCAGGGGGGCGCGCCCTAGGGGGGTGTGCGCGCCCCCACCCTCGTGACCAGCTTCCGTATCTTCTGACGTAGAGTCCAAGTCTATCCGGTGGCTTTCCTTCCAAAAATAACATCTCCAGTTGATTAAGTTCCATTTTGACTCCGTCTGATATTCCTTTTCCTCGAAACACTGAAATAGGCATAAAACAACAAATCTGGGTTGCGCCTCCGATTAATAGGTTAGTCCCAAAAATAATATAGAAGTGGATAATAAAGCCCAATATTGCCTAAAACAGTAGATAATATAGCATGGAGCAATCAAAAATTATAGATACGTTGGAGACGTATCAAGCATCCCCAAGCTTAATTCCTGCTCGTCCTCGAGTAGGTAAATGATAAGAAAGATAATTTTTGATGCGGAGTGCTAGTTGGCATAATTTCAATGTAATTCTTCTTACTTGTGATATGAATATTCAGATCCAAAAGATTCAAGACAAAAGTTTATATTGATAAAAGAAACAGTGACACTTCAAGCATACTAATCAAAGTAATCATGTCTTCTCAAAATAACATGGCGGAAGAAAGTTCATCCCTACAAAATCATATAGTTAGGCTACGCTTCATTTTCTTCACACAAAGATGTTCCCAACTTCTATACCCCCGATGACAAGCCAAGCAATTGTTTCATACTTAAATAATCTCAAACTTTTTCAACCTTCACGCAATACATGAGCGTGAGCCATGGATATAGCACTATGGGTGGAATAGAATATGATGATGGGGATTGTGTGGTGAAGACAAAAAAGGAGAAAGTCTCACATTGACGAGGATAATCAACGGGCTATGGAGATGCCCATCAATTAATGTCAACATGAGGAGTAGGGATTGCCATGCAACGGATGCAGTAGAGCTATAAATGAATGCTCAACAAAAGAAAACTAGTGGGTGTGCATCCAACTTGCTTGCTTACGAAGACCTAGGGCATTTGAGGAAGCCCATCGTAGGAATATACAAGCCAAGTTCTATAATGAAAAATTCCCACTAGTATGAAAAGACAACTTATGAGACTCACTATATGAAAACATGGTGCTACTTTGAAGCACAATATATGAGACTCTCTACATGAAGAACAAGGTGCTACTTTGAAGCACAAGTGTGGAAAAAGAGATAGTAACATTGCCCTTTTTATTTATTTTTTATTTTTTATTTCTTTTCTTTTTTCTTTTTTTCTTTTTTTGGCCTTTTTATTTTTTATTTTTGGGCAATGCTCTAATAATGATGATCATCACACTTCATTCATTACAACATATGAATTACAACTCGAAACTAGAACAAGATATGACTCTATATGAATGCCTCCGGCGGTGTACCGGGATGGTGCAATGAATCAAGAGTGACATGTATGAAAAATAATGCATGGTGGCTTTTCCACAAATACGATGTCAACTACATGATCATGCAATGGCAATATGACAAAACTAAAGTATGTCATGATGATGATCGGAACGGTGGAAAGTTGCATGGCAATATATCTCGGAATGGCTATGGAAATGCCATAATAGGTAGGTATGGTGGCTGTTTTGAGGAAGATATAAGGAGGTTTATGTGTGATAGAGCGTATCGTATCACGGGGTTTGGATGCACCGGCGAAGTTTGCACCAACTCTCAAGGTGAGAAAGGGCAATGCACGGTACCGAAGAGGCTAGCAATGGCGGAAAGGTAAAAGTGCGTATAATCCATGGACTCAACATTAGTCAAAAGAACTCATATACTTATTGCAAAAATTTAGAAGTCATCAAAAATCAAGTACTACGCGCATGCTCCTAGGGGGATAGATTGGTAGGAAAAGACCATCGCTCGTCCCCGACCGCCACTCATAAGGATGCACAAGCCAGGTACACTTCATGTTTCAAATTTGTTACACAACTTTAACCATACGTGCATGCTACGGGACTTGCTAACTTCAACACAAGCATTCTTTGAATTCATAATCACCCAACTAGCATGACTTTAATATCACTACCTCCATATCTCAAAACAATTATCAAGTATCAAACTTTTCTTAGTATTCAACACACTCATAAGAAAGTTTCACATATCTTGAATACCAAGTATATTAATATTAAGCAAATTACCATGCTATTAACGACTCTCAAAATAATCTAAGTGAAGTATGAGAGTTCATCTATTTCTTCAAAATAAAACTACCACCATGCTCTAAAAGGTATAAGTGATGCACTAGAGCAAATGACAAACTACTCCGAAAGATATAAGTGAAGGTCAATGAGTAGCTAAATAATTATGCAACTATGCGAAGACTCTCTCTCATTTAATAATTTCAGATCTTGATACTTTATTCAAACAGCAAGCAAAGCTAAAGAAAACTACATTGCAAGGATAGCACAACTCATGTGAAGAAGCAAAAACTTAGGCTCAACCGATACTAACCGATAGTTGTTGAAGAAGAAAGGTGGGATGCCTACCGGGGCATCCCCAAGCTTAGATGCTTGAGACTTCTTGAAATATTATCTTGGGGTGCCTTGGGCATCCCCAAGCTTGAGCTTTTGTGTCTCCTTAATTCCTCTCATATCATGGTTTCTCTTTTTATCAAAAGCTTCATTCACAACAAACTCAACAAGAACTCGTGAGATAGGTTAGTATAAACCAATGCAAAACCTTATCATTTTCTACTGTAACAAATCACTTAAATAATTATTCAACATTGCATACTAAATGCCTCTGCATATTTAATACTCCTATCCTCAAATAGAATCATTAATTAAGCAAACATATGCAAACAATGCAACCATAACAGCAATCTGCCAAAATAGTACAGTCTGTAAAGAATGCAAGAGTATCAATACTTCCCTGACTCCAAAAATTATGAACTAAAATTCCCACTGTAATAAATTTATCAGATCTCAATATGCAAAAAGATTCAACATTATACCACTCTCTGACTTTTCTAGGGAATTTTTGCAACAGCGGTAAACTTTCTGTTTTCAAACAGCAACATGTATACTAGCAAAATAAGCATGGCAAAGGCTATCCTTGACTTATTTATTGAAACTAGAGATGAAAAACATTATTATAAATAACAGAAAGCTAATACTAACAAAATAAAATGACGCTCCAAGCAAAACACATATCATGTGGTGAATAAAAATATAGCTCCAAGTAAAGTTACCAATGAACGAAGACGAAAGAGGGGATGCCTTCCGGGGCATCCCCAAGCTTAGGCTCTTGGTTGTCCTTGAATATTACCTTGGGGTGCCTTGGGCATCCCCAAGCTTAGGCTCTTGCCACTCCTTATTCCATAGTCCATCGAATCTTTACCCAAAACTTGAAAATTTCACAACACAAAACTCAACAGGAAATCTTATAAGCTCTGTTAGTGAAAGAAAACAAAACCACCACATTGGTACTGTAATTAACTCATTCTAAATTCATATTGGTGTAATATCTACTGTACTCCAACTTATATATGGTTCATACCCTCCGATACTACTTATAGATTCATCAAAATAAGCAAACAACACATAGAAAACAGAATCTGTCAAAAACAGAACAGTCTGTAGTAATCTGTATCAAACGTATATTTATGGAACTCCAAATATCTACCAAATTAGGAAGTCCTAAGCAATTCGTGTAACAATCCATAGGAAAAACAATCAGATCAGAAGCACATTTCTGTGAATTAACAAAACTAATTTACCGGGTGCAAAAGTTTCTGATTTTCAGCAGGATCAACACAACTATCACCGTAAGCCATCCTAAAGGTCTTACTTGGCACTTTATTGAAACAAAAGCTATAAAACATGATTACTACAGTAGCATAATCATGTGAACACACAAAAACAGTAAGGATAAGTATTGGGTTGTCTCCCAACAAGCACTTTTCTTTAATGCCTTTCTAACTAGGCATGATGATGACAATGATGCTCACATAAAAGATAAGAATTGAAACATAACGGGAGCATCACGAAGCATATGACTAACACTTTTAAGTCTAACCCACTTCCTATGCATAGGGATTTTGTGAGCAAACAACTTATGGGAACGATAATCAACTAGCATAGGAAGGTAAAACAAGCATAGCTTCAAAACTTGAAGCACATAGAGAGGAAACTTGATATTATTGCAATTCCTACAAGCATATGTTCCTCCCTCATAATAATTTTCAGTAGCATCATGAATGAATTCAACAATGTAACCAGCACCTAAAGCATTCTTTTCATGATCTACTAGCATAGAAAATTTACTACTCTCCTCATAAGCAAAATTCTTCTCATGAATAGTAGTGGGAGCAAACTCAACAAAATAACTATCATATGATTTAAAATTAGGATCAAGATGACAAGTTTCATGGTTATCATTATTCTTTAAAGCATACGTGTCATCACAATAATCATCATAGATAGGAGGCATGCTTTCATCATAGTAAATTTGCTCATCAAAGCTTGGGGGACAAAAAATATCATCTTCATCAAACATAGCTTCCCCAAGCTTGTGGCTTTGCATATCATTAGCATCATGGATATTCAAGGAATTCATACTAACAACATTGCAATCATGCTCATCATTCACATATTTTATGCCAAGCATTCTATGTAATTCTTCTTCTAGTACTTGAGCACAATTTTCCTTCCCATCATTTTCACGAAAGACATTAAAAAGATGAAGCATATGAGGCATCCTTAATTCCATTTTTTTGTATTTTTGTTTTATAAACTAAACTAGTGATAAAACAAGAAACAAAAAGATTCGATTGCAAGATCTAAAGATATACCTTCAAGCACTCACCTCCCCGGCAACGGCGCCAGAAAAGAGCTTGATGTCTACTACACAACCTTCTTCTTGTAGACGTTGTTGGGCCTGCAAGTGCACAGGTTTGTAGGACAGTAGCAAATTTCCCTCAAGTGGATGACCTAAGGTTTATCAATCCGTAGGAGGCGTAGGATGAAGATGGTCTCTCTCAAGCAACACTGCAACCAAATAAGAAAGAGTCTCTTGTGTCCCCAACACACCCAATACAATGGCAAATTGTATAGGTGCACTAGTTCGGCGAAGAGATGGTGATACAAGTGCAATATGGATGGTAGATAAAGGTATTTGTAATCTGAAATAATAAAAACAGCAAGGTAACTAATGATAAAAGTGAGCGTAAACGGTATTGCAATGATAGGAAACAAGGCCTAGGGTTCATACTTTCACTAGTGCAAGTTCTCTCAACAATAATAACATAGATAGATCATATAACAAGCCCTCAACATGCAACAAAGAGTCACTCCGAAGCCACTAATAGCGGAGAACAAACGTAGAGATTATGGTAGGGTACGAAACCACCTCAAAGTTATTCTTTCGGATCAATCTATAAAAGAGTTCGTACTAGAATAACACCTTAAGACACAAATCAACCAAAACCCTAATGTCACCTAGATACTCCATTGTCACCTCAAGTATCTGTGGGCATGATTATACGATATGCATCACACAATATCAGATTCATCCAACCAACACAAAGTACTTCAAAGAGTGCCCCAAAGTTTCTATCGGAGAGTCAAGAACGTGTGCCAACCCCTATGCATAGGTTCCCAATGTCACGAAACCCGCAAGTTGATCACCAAAACATACATCAAGTGGCACATGATATCCCATTGTCACCACAGATAATCACGGCAAGACATACATCAAGTGTTCTCATAAAAGACTCATTCCGATAAGATAACTTCAAAGGGGAAACTCAATTCATCACAAGAGAGTATAGGGGGAGAAACATCATAAGATCCAACTACAATAGCAAAGCTCGGGATACATCAAGATCGTGCCATAGAGGGAACACGAGAGAGAACACGAGAGAGAGAGAGAGAGATCAAACACATAGCTACTGGTACATATCCTCAGCCCCGAGGGTGAACTACTCCCTCCTCGTCATGGAGAGCGCCAGGATGATGAAGATGGCCACCGGTGATGGGTTCCCCTTCCGGCAAGGCGCCGAAATGGGCTCCCAAGAGGTTTTTGGTGGCTACAGAGGCTTGCGGCGGCGGAACTCCCGATCTATCTTCTGTTCTGGAAGTTTTAGGGTACGTAGGTATATATGGGTGCAAGGGGTACGTCGGTGGAGCTTCGGGGGCCCCACGAGGCAGGGGGCGCGCCCTAGGGGGGTGGGCGCGCCCCCCACCCTCGTGACCAGCTCCTGTATCTTCTGACGTAGAGTCCAAGTCTATCCGGTGGCTTTCCTTCCAAAAATAACTTCTCTAGTTGATTTCGTTCCGTTTTGACTCCGTCTGATATTCCTTTTCCTCGAAACACTGAAATAGGCATAAAACAGCAAATCTGGGCTGCGCCTCCGGTTAATAAGTTAGTCCCAAAAATAATATAAAAGTGGATAATAAAGCCCAATATTGCCTAAAATAGTAGATAATATAGCATGGAGCAATCAAAAATTATAGATACGTTGGAGACGTATCACTGGTCCCTTCAACTTGAGTGGGAGGTATTTGATGGCGTGGAGGTCGTCCCCGTGAGCCATGTGGATATGCAGGATAAAATCCTCAATCCAGACCCCGGGGTCTGTCGTTCCGTCATATGCCTCTATGTTCACAGGTTTAAAACCCTGTGGAAATTCGTGGTCCAGTACCTCTTCGGTGAAGCACAGTGGGTGAACAACCCCTCTGTATCTGGACATGTTGTTGTATGCCGTCGGCTGTTGTTGTGTCTGGTACTGATTCTGAACTGGTACCCAGTCGGTCTAATCGTTTTGGTGACCGTAGTCCTGTGCCGGGGCGTGTCCTTTAGATCCGTATATGGACCTGGCCGCGCCGGCCTTTTTATCCAGGAGCTCACGCAGATCATGTGTGGCGTCGGTAGCTGCTCTATTGCGGTTATGAAGTGGTTTGCCCAGCCTCCTAGCCGTATTGCTCTTTGGCAGAACGGCCTCATCGTCGAATTCTGGCAGCAGCTTGCATTTTCGGTAGCTCTTTGTGTGACGATCATCACTGTACTTTTCTTCAGTGTCTAGCACTTTATTCCATCTGCGATTGAGCGTTTCCTGTGCAGCCTTAAGCCTTTTTCTTCTGCTTCTTTAGACTTTTCGCAGTGGCCATAAGCCTTCTATGGACGTTATCTCGTTCCATTCGTGTTTCCTGGATGATGAATGCATCGTCATCTGGACTATGCTCTTGTCCCGGGGTGGTTTGATGAGTTCGTCCCTCGGGATCATTGTGATCGGGCGTCTGCTCTGAACTATGTTCGGCGTGACCTGGCTCATCCTGCTCCATTGCTGGGTCCATATGGTCGTTGTTGCCTTCGGAGTTGACTGGGGTGCCGATGTTTCTAGCGTTGTTATCGCTATTTTTACTGTTGCTGGACTTGGAGAGGCGTCTGCGCCGTCGTTTTGGCTTTTGTCCGGGGGTTTTATCCTCCGATTTGCCGCCGTCATCTTCTTTAGGCGTATCCACCATATATATATATCATATGACGAGGTGGCAGTCCAACGCCCCGTTGGTTCTGAGTCGTCTCCTGCACCGACGTCCATACCGTCGGTATCATCGGAGTCGAAGTCAAGCATGTCTGATACATCATCGACAGTGGCTATGAAGTGGGTGGTGGGTGGGCAACGGATTTCTTCGTCGCCTTCTTCCCCTCTGAGCCAGACATAGTTCGGCCAAGAGTCTCCTGACAAAGAGAGAGACTTTAATGAGTTCAGCATGTCGCCAAAGGGCGAGTACTGGAAGATATCCGCAGTAGTAAACTCCATCATCGGAGCCCAACCAGATTTGCTGGGCTCGGGGGTGCGCGGATTGGAACCTACAGCCGGATACGAGTCCGGGGGTCCGGTGTCACAGGCTTCCTTGGGAATGAAGTCTGTGTTCGGCTCTACCGCCGATGGGTGTGCGGCCTCCGGGGCGGGGTCCATCCACCCGTCCTCGGGCGATGCAATATGCTCCGGATTTAGGTCCGGGGCTCCTATAGGGGCGATATCCCGAGCATTGTCCGACAGCAGGTCTAAGACGTGCTCATCGTGACTGTCCGACACTCCTGGCCAAGCCCGAATCTGTTGAAGATCAAGTCTCTGCGGATATCGGTCGTGTAGTTCAAGTTTCCGAACCTGACGTGATGGCCAGGGGCGTAGCTGTCGATCTGCTCTAGATGGCCAAACGGATTGGCCCGCAGTGCGAAGCCGCCGAACATGAAGATCTATCCCGGGAGAAAAGTCTCACCCTGGACCTTGTTGTTGTTGATGATTGAAGAAGCCAAGCCTTGTAGTGACTACAGAGAGGAACTCTCAATGAAAGCACCAATGTCAGTGTCAAAATCAGCGGATCTCGGATAGGGGTTCCCAAACTGTGCATCTAAGGCTAATGGTAACAGGAGGCAAGGGACACGATGTTTTACCCAGGTTCGAGCCCTCTTGATGGAGGTAAAACCCTACTTCCTGCTTGATTGATATTAATGATATGAGTAGTACAAGAGTTGATCTACCACGAGATCGTAGAGGCTAAACCCTAGAAGCTAGCCTATGATGATTATGATTCTATCTCTAAGGACTAAACCCTCCGGTTTATATAGACACCGGAGGGCATTAGGGTTTACACGGAGTCGGTTACAAAGAAGGAAATATAATATCCAGATCATCAAGCTTGTCTTCCACGCAAAGGAGAATCCCATCCGGACACGGGACGAAGTCTTGAGTCTTGTATCTTCATGGTCCAACAGTCCGGCCAAAGTATATAGTCCGGCTGTCTGGATACCCCCTATTCCAGGACTCCCTCAGTAACCAAATGTTATTTGGAGTCCCGTATGAGATCCCGGACGTCACGAGGAGTCTCGGAATGGTCAAGATGTAAAGATTTATATATAGGAAGTCATATTTTGGGTTCCGAAAAAAGGTGCAGCTTTTTGGTATTGTACCGGGAAGCTTCGAGAAGGTTCCGGAGGATTCTGGAGGGGTCCGGAAGTCCACAAGTGGTTTCACCACCACCCAAGGGCTAGCATGGGATACGAGGAGGTGCCCTGGCCTTATTGGGCTAGGCGCATCAAGTCCTCAAAAGCCCATGTGGCTAGGGAAGACAAATAAGGAAGGAGTCCTAGTAGGAATAGGATTGGACTTGGAATCCAAGTCCTCTCCCCCTTAGCTGCGCCCTAGGGATTGGAGGGGCTGTTTGCCACGCCCCTCCACCTATATATAGGGGGAGGGGGCGCCCCAATATGATACACCAAGCCCTTGGCGCCCCTCTCTCTCCCATTACTTCATATTCCACCGCCACATCCCGGCGACGCTTAGCAAAGCGCTATCGGTGCTCCACCACCACCATCACCACCACGCCGTCATGTTGGTTGTGATCCCATCTACTTATCCTTTCACGCTTGCTGGATCAAGGAGGAGACGCCATCGAGCCGCACGTGGGCTAATCTTAGAGGTGTCGTATGTTCGGTGCTTGATCGGTCGGAACGTGAAGAAGTTTGACTACATCAACCGCGTTACCAAACGCTTCCGCTTTCGGTCTACAAGGGTACGTGCACACACTCTCCCCTTCTCGTTTCTATGCATCTCCTAGATAGATCTTATGTGAGCATAGAATTTTTTTGAAATTGCTACGTTTCCCAACAGTGGCATCCGAGCCAGGTCTATGCGTAGATGAGATGCATGAACAGAACACAAAGAGTTGTGGGCGATGATAGTCATACTACTTACCACCAACGTCTTATTTTGATTCGGCGGTTTTGTGGATGAAGCAGCCCAGACCAACCTTACATGACCACGTTCATGAGACCGGTTCCACATACAGACATGTAACTAGTTTTGCATAAAGGTGGCTGGCGGGTGTCTGTTTCTCCAACTTTAGTTTAATTGAATTTGACTACGAGTGGTCCTGGTTGAAGGTTAAAACAGCAAACTTGACAAAACATCGTTGTGGTTTTGATGCGTAGGTAAGAACGGTTCTTACTAGAAGCCCGTAGCATCCACATAAAACTCGCAACAACAAAGTAGAGGAACGTCTAACTTGTTTTTGCAGGGCATGTTGTGATGTGATATGGTCAAGACATGATGTGATACACGTTATTGTATGAGATGATCATGTTTTGTAAAAGTTATCGGCAACTCGCAGGAGCCTTATGGTTGTCGCTTTATTGTATGAGATGCACACGCCATGTAATTGCTTTACTTTATCACTATGCGTTAGCGATAGTTGTAGAAGCAATAGTTGGCGAGACAACCATAATGCTACAATGGAGAACAAGGTGTCAAGCCGGTGACGATGGAGATCATGACGGTGCTTTGGAGATGGAGATCAAAGGCACAAGATGATGACGGCCATATCATGTCAAATATTTTGATTGCATGTGATGTTTATCGTTTATGCATCTTATTTTGCTTAGTACGGCAGTAGCATTATAAGATGATCCCTTACTAAAATTTCAAGGTATAAGTGTTCTCCCTGAGTATGCATCATTGCGACAGTTCGTCGTGCCGAGACACCATGTGTTGATCGGGTATGATAAGCTCTGCGTTCACATACAACGGATGCAAGACAGTTTTGCACGAACAGAATACTCGGGTTAAACTTGACGAGCCTAGCATGTACAGACATGGCCTCAGAACACTGGAGACCAAAAGGTCGAGCGTGAATCATATAGTAGATATGATCAACATAGAGATGTTCACCATTGAAAACTACTCCATCTCACGTGATGATCAGACATGGTTTAGTTGATTTGGATCACGTGATCATTTAGATGACTCGAGGGATGTCTATGTAAGTGGGTTCTTAAGTAATTTGATTAATTGAACTTAATTTATCATGAACTTAGTCCTGATAGTATTTACAAATTATGTTGTAGATCAATAGCTCGCATTGTAGCTCCACTATTTTTGATATGTTCCTAGAGAAAAACAAGTTGAAAGATGTTAGTAGCAATGATGTGGACTGGGTCCGTGATGTGAGGATTATCCTCATTGCTGCACAGAAGAATTATGTCCTTAATGCACTGCTAGGTGACAGACTGATTGCAGGACCAGATGCAGATGTTATGAGCGTTTGGCAAGCTCGGTATGATGACTACTTGATAGCTTAGTGCGCCATGCTTTACGGCTTAGAATCGGGGATGCAAAGACGTTTTGAACGCCACAGAGCATATGAGATGTTCCAAGAGTTGATATTGGTATTTCAGACTCATGCCCGTGTCGAGAGGTATGAGACCTCTGACAAGTACTTTGCCTACAAGATGGAGGAGAATAGCTCAGCCAGTGAGCATGTGCTCAGAATGTCTGGGTACTACAATCGCTTGAATCAAGTGGGAGTTAATCTTCCAGATAAGATAGTGATTGACAGAGTTCTCTAGTCACTATCACCAAGCTACTAGAACTTCGTGATGAACTATAATATGCAAGGGATGACAAAAATGATTCTCGAGCTCTTTGCGATGCTGAAATCAGTGAGGTTGGAAATCAAGAAAGGGCATTAAGTGTTGATGGTTAACAAGACCACTAGTTTCAAGAAAAAGGACAAGGGAAAGAAAGGGAACTACAAGAAGATTGGCAAGCAAGTTGTCACTCCCATGAAGAAGCCCAAAGCTAGACCTAAGCCTGAAACTGAGTGCTTCTACTGCAAAGGGAGTAGTCACTAGAAGCGGAACTACCCCAAATAATTGGTGGATAAGAAGGATGACAAAGTGAACAAAGGTATATGATATACATGTTACTGATGTGTACTTTACTAGTGTTCATAGTAACCCCAGGATATTTGATACCGGTTCAGTTGCTAAGATTAGTAACTCGAAACAGGAGTTGCAAAATGAACAGAGACTAGTTAAGGGCGAGGTGACGATGTGTCTCAGAAAATAATGAGGTTCGATGAGTGTTGAGGCTCGCGGCGAGTATCATTATTTCTGACCTTCATAGATGATTGAGCAGATATGGGTATATCTACTTGATGAAATACAAGTCTGAAACATTTGAAAAGTTCAAAGGATTTTAGAGTGAAGTGGAGAATCATCATAACAAGAAAATAAAGTTTCTATGATCTTATAGCGGAGGCGGATATTTGAGTTACGAGTTTGGCCTTCATTTAAAACAATGTGGAAGAGTTTCACAACTCATGCCACCTAGATCACTATAGCGTAATGGTGTGTATGAATGTTATAACCGTACTTTATTAGATATGGTGCAATCTACAATGTCTCTTACCGATTTACCACTATCGTTTTGGGGTTATGCATTAGAGGTAGCTGCATTCACGTTAAATAGGGCACCGTATAAATCCGTTGAGACAACACCGTATGAACTGCGGTTTGGCAAGAAACCTAAGTTGTCATTTCTTAAAGTTTGGGGTTGTGATGCTTATGTGAAAAAGCATCAGCCTGATAAGCTCAAACCCAAATCGGAGAAGTGCGTCTTCATAGGATACCCAAAAGAAACCGTTGGGTACACCTTCTATAAAAGATCCGAAGGCAAGATCTTTGTTGCTAAGAATGGATCCTTTCTAGAGAAGGAGTTTCTCTCGAAAGAAGTGAATGGGAGTGAGGGAGTCCTGGACTAGGGGGTGTCCGGACAGCCGGACTATCATTATCCGCCGGACTCCAAGACTACGAAGATAGAAGATTGAAGACTCCGGCTCGTGTCCGGATGGTACTCTCCTTGGCGTGGAAGGCAAGCTTGGCAATACGGATATGTAGATCTCCTACCATTGTAACCGACTCTGTGTAACCCTAGCCCTCTCCGGTGTCTATATAAACCGGAGGGCTTTAGTCCGTAGGACAACATACATTACAACAATCATACCATAGGCTAGCTTCTAGGGTTTAGCCTCCTTGATCTCGTGGTAGATCTACTCTTGTACTACCCATATCATCAATATTAATCAAGCAGGACATAGGGTTTTACCTCCATCGAGAGGGCCCGAACCTGGGTAAAACATTGTGTCCCTTGTCTCCTGTTACCATCCGCCTAGACGCACAGTTCGGGACCCCCTACCCGAGATCCGCCGGTTTTGACACCGACATTGGTGCTTTCATTGAGAGTTCCTCTGTGTCGTCACCGATAGGCTTGATGGCATCTTCAACCAACAACGCTGTCCAGGGTGAGACTTTTCTCCCCGGCCAGATCTTCGTATTCGGCGGCTTCGCACTGCGGGCCAATTCACTTGGCCATCTGGAGCAGATCGAAAGCTACGCCCCTGGCCGTCAGGTCAGATTCGGAAGCTTAAACTTCACGGCCGATGTCCGCGGAGACTTGATCTTCGACGGACTCGAGCCACAGCCAAGCGCGCCGCACTGTGACGACGGGCATGATCTAGCTCTTCCACCGAACAGTGCTCTGGTGGCCGCACCCGGATCCGCTCCGTCCATTAGCCCGGAGCCGATCGCCCATATCGAGGGCCGGTGGATAGACGCCGCCCTAGGGGCTTCAACATCCACGGCGATGGAGCCGAACACTGATCTTGTCCCCTGCGAAACTCGTGATTCTGAGGCGCCGGACTCCTCGCCGGACTCCGAACCTCCCGCGCCCCTACCAATCGATCCGGATTGGGTGCCGGTTATGGAATTCACCGCCGCGGACATCTTTCAGTACTCGCCTTTTGGCGATATCCTGAATTCACTAAAACACCTCTCGTTATCAGGAGAGTCCTGGCTGGACTATGGTCAGGATGGCTGGGGTACGGACGACGAAGAAATTTAGAGCCCACCCACCACCCACTTTGTATCCACTGTCGATGATCTAACCGACATGCTAGACTACGACTCTGATGACATCGACGCTATGGACGACGATGCCGGAGACGAACAGGAACCAGCACCTACAGGGCACTGGAAGACCACCTCGTCATACAACATATATATGGTGGACACCCCAAAAGACGGGGATGGCGAAGAAGCAGCGGAGGCAGATTCTCTAAAGAAGCAGCCCAAATGCCGACGTTAGCGGCGCCGCTCTAAATCCCGCCACAGCAAGAATGGAGATTCCGGCACGGGAGATAATAATACTCCGGAGAGTGCCGAAGACAATCCCCTCCAGCAAGACTCAGTGCAGGAGGATGCAGAAGCAAGCCCCCACGAGAGGGCGGCAGACGAAGGGGTTGAGGATGATAACTATATGCCTCCCTCTGAAGACGAAGCAAGCCTCAACGATGATGAATTCGTCGTACCTGAGGATCCCGTCGAACAAGAGCGCTTCAAGCGCAGGCTTATCGCCACGGCAAACAGCCTAAAGAAAAAGCAGCAACAGCTCCAAGCTGATCAAGACCTGCTGGCCGATCGATGGACCGAGGTCCTCGCGGCCGAAGAGTATAAACTCGAACGCCCCTCCAAAAGTTACCCAAGACGCAATCTGCTCCCCCGATTAGAGGAGGAAGCATACATACCTTCATCACCAGTGCACGATATGGTTGACCGACCACCCCGTGGTCGTGACAGAGAGGCATCCAGGCCCCCAGCCAAGACCGTACCCCGGCATCGCCCCAAAAGTACGAAGCCAAGAGGGAACGCACTGGACTTGCGAGACATATTGGAGGACAAGGCAAGGCAATCCAGATCCATCTACGGATCACGTGGGCGCCCTACGACCCACAACGAATACCGTCGCGCCGGACATAATAACACCGGCCAGGCCGAACACAACAGACAGCGCTCTCTCGAGCTGCGTTGCGATATTGCTCAATATAGGGGCGCCGCACACCCTCTATGCTTCACTAACGAAGTAATGGATCATCAGATCCCCGAAGGGTTTAAACCCGTAAACATTGAATCTTACGATGGCACAACAGACCCCGCGGTTTGGATCGAAGACTATCTTCTCCACATTCACATGGCCCGCGGCGACGATCAACATGCCATCAAGTATCTCCCACTCAAGCTTAAAGGACCAGCTCGGCATTGGCTAAACAGCTTGCCCGCAGAGTCAATTGGGTGCTGGGAGGACCTGGAAGCCGCATTCCTCGACAACTTCCAGGGCACATATGTGCGACCACCAGACGCCGATGACCTAAGCCACATTATTCAGCAGCCAGACGAATCGGCCAGACAATTCTGGACACGGTTCTTGACAAAGAAAAACCAAATCGTCGACTGTCTGGATGCAGAGGCCCTTGCACCCTTCAAACATAACATCCGGGACGAATGGCTAGCCCGGCACCTGGGGCAGGAAAAGCCGAAATCCATGGCAGCCCTCACATCGTTAATGACCCGCTTTTGCGCGGGAGAGGATAGCTGGCTAGCCCGTAGCAACAACCTCCATAAAAATTCTGGCAGTCCGGATACCAAGGACAACAACGGCAGGTCACGTCGAAACAAAAACAAGCGCCGCATTAACGGCGACGATAAGGAGGATACGGCAGTCAATGCCGGATTCCGAGGCTCTAAACCCGGTCAGCGGAAGAAGCCATTCAAAAGAACCACTCCGGGTCCGTCCAATCTGGACCGAATACTCGACCGCTTATGCCAGATACATGGCACCTCCGAAAAGCCAGCTAACCACACCAATAGAGATTGCTGGGTGTTCAAGCAGGCCGGCAAGTTAATTGCCGAAAACAATGACAAGGGGCTAAACAGCGACGACGAGGAGGAGACCCGACCGCCGAACAACAGAGGACAGAAGGGTTTCCCCCCACAAGTGCGGACGGTGAATATGATATACGCGACCCACATACCCAAGAGGGAGAGGAAACGCGCACTCAGGGACGTCTATGCGATGGAGCCAGTCGCCCCAAAGTTCAATCCATGGTCCTCTTGTCCGATCACTTTCGATCGAAGAGACCATCCGACCAGCATACGCCATGGCGGATTCGCCGCATTGGTTTTAGACCCAATCGTCGATGGATTTCACCTCACAAGAGTCCTGATGGACGGCGGTAGTAGCCTGAACCTGCTCTATCAGGATACAGTGAGCAAAATGGGCATAGACCCATCAAGGATTAAACCTACAAAGACAACCTTTAAAGGTGTCATCCCAGGAGTGGAAGCCAACTGTACAGGCTCAGTCACACTGGAAGTGGTCTTCGGATCCCCGGATAATTTCCGGAGCGAAGAGTTAATCTTCGACATAGTCCTGTTTCGCAGCGGCTATCACGCTCTGCTCGGACGAACCACGTTTGCAAAATTCAACGCGGTGCCGCATTATGCATACCTAAAGCTCAAGATGCCAGGCCCTCGTGGAGTCATCACGGTCAATGGGAATACGGAACGCTCCCTCCGAACGGAGGAACATACAGCGGCTCTCGCGGCAGAAGTACAGAGCAGCCTTCTAAGGCAATTCTCAAGTCCGGCAGTTAAAAGGCCGGACACAGCAAAGCGCGCCCGGAGCAATGCCAACCAAGACCACCTAGCGCGATCAGAGCACACGTAGCAATGCGGCCCCAACCCTCGCCCGCGCATGGTCGCAAGAATAACACTCCGCGTACATCATTATGCTTGGGAGATACCATGGGCGCAGGGAAAGGGGCACGGTCACAATGGACCCAGAGTGCGGCTCGACCACACCAGGGGCTCGCAAGTGTGCCCCCCTTCTTTTCTTTTTCACTTTACTACTTTGTGTACACAGGACTCCGTTAAACAGAAGCCTTGTCCGGTGGCGAACCTGCCGGACTCATGATGCAATAGTCAGGGACTAAAGAAGGCCGCGACGAACATTCAGGTGGTCTCAATTACGAGCATTAAATTCGATTATATACACCAAGTCTGCAGCTCATCCCTGGAGGGGGACATGTTTATTGAGTCCAAATCCCTTGCTTACCGCACTATTTGTATCAGTCCGCTCTACTAGCAGACTTTCTTTCATAAATAATGCAGCACCTTTTTATTGCAATTGCGTTATCTTTTATATATATGCTCATTATATGACATCTTGCACCCGTATATTTTGGTACGGCTGAATACGCCAGGGGCTTCTGTTCCCCAAATTATGGTGTGATAAAGTCCGAACACTTTCACAAGTGCGGCACCCCGAACTTATAGCATTATATGAATCGGCTCCGAATCATGTCTTGGGTCAATAGTTGGGTTTGCCCGGCTCCCACGTTTTGGTGCCTTACGTTCCGTTCTGTCGGCTAAGGTGGCACTAGGAGAACCACTGCGATTGTGCCCCGGTTGAGCCGGGCTAACGCCTCAGTGGAGAAAGCTAAAACTGACTGGCATGATAAGGCGAGAGACTGGTCGCTGTTCGAGAGGGTTTTTTTTCGGGTCCTTAAAGACTCACGCCGCTTCGAGCGAAGTTCCGGATAATGTCCGATGAAGGCATGGATAGCACCCCGGATTCGGTCTTCCGAATACCAGGGGCTTCGCCGAAATTTAAAATTATAGAATTCTATGGCTAAGTGAGAGTGTTCAAGCATTATAAGTCTGGTTGCCTTGTTCGTCGTGTTGAGCGCCTCCCTAGATGGACCCAAAAATGGGAACAAGAGTGCTCAAGTTTATCCCGAACACCCCAGCACTTGCGGCTTGGGGGCTGAAGCCAACGACTTGCCATCTCTCAGATTTTACAAACGGCCGCACAGAAGGTAATATTTTAAATTAAACAAGCGTTGCTCATGGCGCATATGAACGAAGTTTTCAGCGCACAGGATAAATACACAGCGAGTTCACTCAAAGATTACATTTCGGGAGCACTCATCTGCAATATCGCAGGCTCCCTTCAGGACAATTTTATAATACTTCTCCGGCGTGCGATACTCCTTGCCCGACGGTGGTGGGTCCGTGAGAAGCTTCTCCGCATCCAGTTTGCCCCATTGCACCTTTATGCGGGCAAGGGCCCGACGAGCGCCTTCAATACAGGCGGAGCGCTTGACTACATCCAGCCTGGGGCATGCATCCACCAGCCGCCGCACGAGGCCAAAGTAGCTCCCAGGCATGGCCTGTCCAGGCCACAGCCGGACTATGAGACCCTTCATGGCCTCCTCAGCTACCTTGTGGAGTTCGACCAGCTGCTTCAGCTGGTCGCTTGGGGGCACAGGATGGCCGGCCTCAGAGTACTGAGACCAGAAGACCTTCTCCGTCGAGCTCCCCTCCTCGCCACGATAGAATGCGGCGGCATCAGACGCACTACGCGGCAGATCTGCAAACGCCCCTGGAGAGCTCCGAATTCGGGTAAGTGTCAGGTAGTTCACATTAACATGCCTGCTTTGCATGAAAAATGCCTTACCTGCCGCTATCTTCTTTATGTCCTCAACTTCTTGAAGGGCCTTATGGGCCTCGGCCTTGGCGGACTTGGCACTTTTGAGAGCCGAGGCAAGCTCGGACTCTCGAGTCTTGGAGTCACGCTCCAAACTCTCATGCTTTTCCATGAGAGCCTGGAGCTCTTGCCGAACTTCCGCCACCCGTGCCTCTTGCTTTTCTCGCTCAGCCCGTTCCGCGGCCGCACTGCGTTCGGCCGCGGACACAGCATCCTTCAGGGCTGCCACCTCGTTAGTGGCCCCTGCAATGCACATATTATCCTTGTTAATTTTATTTGCAACCAAAATCCTTTTCTGTAAGGTACTTATTCAAAGTGGTGTTACTCACCTTCTTTTTCCTCGAGCTGCTTCTTTGCATGGCCGAGCTCTTGCTCGGACCGCTCGAGATCCCTCTTCAGCACCTCGACCTCCGCTGTTAATGCGGCAGAGGTTAGCAGCGCAGCCTGCAAACCCATATTGACATATTTTAGGCAACCCTGCGTATATCTTGTTAGATCCTCAGTCCGGCTTTTCTTTCCGACCACCGAACTAAGCATCAGGGGCTACTGTCTATGTGGTATTACATTACATAATTTTAACTTCGTACCTCAAAGCCTGTTAGAAGGCTGCTGCAGGCTTTGGTCACCCCGCTCTTAGCGAGCTGAACCTTCTCAATCACTGCACTCATGATAGTGCGGTGTTCTTCCTCGATGGAAGCGCCTTTAAGCGCCTCCAACAGGTTATCCGGCGCCTCCGGTTGGACGGAGGCCGCCGGCGTCATGGTCCTGCCCTTCTTTCGAAGGGGCCACTTGCCGGACTCTGGAACCACTGTTGGTTCCGATGTAGAGTCCGGCACAAAGTCCGGGAGGCTGCCAGACGGCGCCTCCGGAGCCTCCTCCTGATGGGTCCCTCTCTGGGATCCCACCTCGGCGTCCTCATCGGCGCATGGGGTAGAGGCAGTCGGGATGGAATTCACGTCCGACGAGGCCAATGACCCGCTTGATGAAGCGGGAAGATCATCATCAGCCGGACTACGGACAGAACGCGGCATTAGAAGGACACTACGCGACGTAAAAGAAATTACACACCAAGGATCCGGATACTTACGATCTTGCCGGACGCCTGGCCCTTGGAGGCCACTCATCCTCGCCAACGTTGATGTTGGCGAAACTGTCCGGGGGGATAGTTCTCCCCCTCTTGGACCCTTCGGCCTCCCCGATTGGGGAAGCCTTCCTCTTCTTCTCTCCCTCCTCCGGGAGAGAATACTCCTCCTCCTCGTCTTCAAGGGAGGAGTCCTCGTCGTCGTCAGACGCCTGATTGCGGGAACTCTTTCGAGTCCCCGTGGCCACCTTCTTGGCCTTCTTCTCTGGCACCACGTGCAGTGCCGGAACCAGCAGCCCTGTTAAGCGGGCGTTCACTGGGTCTTCTGGCATGGGAGCCGGGCTGATAAGCAGCTTGGCCTTCTCCATCCATTCCTGTCAAAGGAAGTGGCAGAATGAAATCCCACTAAATGTTAATTTAATTATCACAAGTGTCCCGTAATGGGGTTTAATCACTTACCTCGTCAGTTGGACACTGCGAGCTGAATCCGCGATCTTCCATCGCGGATGCGAGGGCTTCGGCGCCCTTGAACAGCACCCTCCAGGCGCCTTCGTATGTTGTATCGAAGAGCCCGCTTAGCGCCTGGTGCTGTTCCGGATTAAACTCCCACAAATTGAATGCCCGTTCTTGGCATGGGAGAATCCGCCGGATGAGCATGACTTGGACCACGTCGACAAGCCGGAGCCTATTGCTCACCATCTTCTTGATGCAGGCTCGGAGTCCCGTCACCTCCACCGGATTGCCCCACTGCAAGCCCTTCTCTTTCCAGGAGGTGAGCTGCGTGGGGATGCCAGATCTAAACTCGGGGGCCGCCGCCCATGTGGGCTTGCGCAGCTCGGTGATGTAGAACCACCCTGATTGCCACCCCTTGACGGAGTCCACAAAGGTCCCTTCTAGCCATGGGACGTTGGGCAACTTGCCCAACATGGCGCCTTCGCATTCCGCTTGCGTGCCCTTCACAACCTTCGGCTTGACGTTGAAGGTCTTGAGCCACAGGCCGAAGTGGGGCCGGATGCAGAGGAAGGCCTCACACACGACGATAAACGCCGAGATGTTGAGGATGAAGTTCGGCGCCAGATCGTGGAAATCCAGGCCGTAGTAAAACATGAGCCCCCGGACAAATGGATGGAGCGGAAAGCCCAGTCCGCGGAGGAAGTGGGTGAGGAAGACGACCCTCTCATGAGGCCCAGGGGTAGGGATAAGCTGTCCCTCATCGGGCAGCCGATGCGCGATATCGCTGGAAAGGTATCCGGCGTCGCGCAGCTTGGTGATGTCCTCCTCCTTAGCGGTGGAGGCTAACCATTTACCTCCCGCTCCAGACATATTCGGAGAAGGTCGAGGCGAGATGTGCAAGCTTGCGCTTTGGAGCTTGAGTGCGCGGAGATGGATAAGCAAAGGAGGAAGAAGGCGTAGGTGAGAAGGTGAATCCTTATCCCTTATATATAGGCGGACGGAAATTATGCGTCCCCCACCGGCCTGGTAAAACTCGCTTATCTCCCAAGCGCCACCATCAATGGCGCGGTTGGGTTACCCACGTCCGTATTGATGAGGATCCCGGAATAAGGGGAACACGATCTCTGCTTCGACAAGACGTGCCAAGGAAATCGCTTCGCTAAACGTGCTGAGGTGGTATGGTAAAAAACGATTCAAACAAGGCTTGGTTGCGGTGTGGTGTCACGCCGCATAATACGTCAGCAGATTGAGCTAGTGTATATTTTATTCTCTCTACGGTGGAATGTGGAAATTATTTTTGCAGAGCCGGACACTATCCTAGTGTTCATGATCTTCTCTGGATTATTCAAGGGAGGAACCCGCCTTGCAATGCCGAACATTATGCACGCCGGACTTATCGTCATTGAAGACTGGTTCAGGGGCTACTGAGGGAGTCCTAGACTAGGGGGTGTCCGGACAGCCGGACTATCATTATCCGCCGGACTCCAAGACTACGAAGATAGAAGATTAAAGACTCCGGCTCGTGTCCGGATGGTACTTTCCTTGGCGTGGAAGGCAAGCTTGGCAATACGGATATGTAGATCTCCTACCATTGTAACCGACTCTGTGTAACCCTAGCCTCCTCCGGTGTCTATATAAACCGGAGGGATTTAGTCCGTAGGACAACATACATTACAACAATCATACCATAGGCTAGCTTCTAGGGTTTAGCCTCCTTGATCTCGTGGTAGATCTACTCTTGTACTACCCACATCATCAATATTAATCAAGTAGGACGTAGGGTTTTACCTCCATCGAGAGGGCCCGAACCTGGGTAAAACATTGTGTCCCTTGTCTCCTGTTACCATCCGCCTAGACGCACAGTTCGGGACCCCCTACCCGAGATCCGCCGGTTTTGACACCGACAGGGAGGAAAGTAGAACTTGATGAGGTAATTGTACCTTCTCTCGAATTGGAAAGTAGCTCATCACAGAAAACCGTTCCCATGATGCCTACACTAACTAGAGAGGAAGATAATGATAGTGATCATGAAACTTCGGATCAATTTACTACCGAACCTCGTAGGTCAACCATATCATGTTCCGCACCAGAGTGGTACGGTAATCATGTTCTAGAAGTCATGTTACTAGACCATGATGAACCTACGAACTATGAGGAAGCGATGATGAGCCCAGATTCCGATAAATGGCTTGAGGCCATGAAATCCGAGATAGGATCCATGTATGAGAAGAAAGTATAGACTTTGGTGGACTTGCTCGATGATCGGCAAGCCATAGAGAATAAATGGATCTTCAAGAAGAAGACTGACGTTGATGGTAATGTTACTGTCTACAAAGATTGACTTGTCATGAAAGGTTTTTGACAAGTTCAAGGAGTTGACTACGATGAGACCTTCTCACCCGTAGCGATGCTTAAGTCTGTTCGAATCATGTTAGCAATTGCCACATTTTATGAAATCTAGCAAACAGATATCAAAACTGCATTCCTTAATGGATTTATTGAATAAGAGTTGTATATGATGCAACCAGAAGGTTTTGTCGATCCTAAAGGTGCTAACAAAGTGTGCAAGCTCCAGCGATCCATCTATGGACTGGTGCAAGCATCTCGGAGATGGAATATACGCTTTGATGAGGTGATCAAAGCATATGGTTTTATACAGACTTTTGGAGAAACCTGTATTTACAAGAAAGTGAGTGGGAGCTCTATAGCATTTCTAATATTATATGTGGATGACATATTGTTGATTGGAAATGATATAGAATTTCTGGATAGCATAAAAGGATACTTGAATAAGAGTTTTTCAATGAAAGACCTCAATGAAGCTGCTTATATATTGGGCATCAAGATCTATAGGGATAGATCAAGACGCTTGATAAGACTTTCGATGAGTACATACCTTGGTAAGATTTTGAAAGAGTTCAAAATGGATCAGTCAAAGAAGGAGTTCTTGCCTGAGTTGTAAGGTATGAAGTTGAGTAACACTTAAAACCCGACCACGACAGAAGATAGTGAGAGAATGAAAGTCATTCCCTATGCCTCATCCATAGGTTCTATAAAGTATGTCATGTTATGTAACAAACCTGTTGTGTACCTTGCCATGAGTTTGGTAAGGAGGTACGATAGTGATCCAGGAGTGGATCACTAGACAGCAGTCAAAGTTATCCTTAGTTACCTAAGAGGACTAAGGAAATATTTCTCGGTTATGGAGGTGATAAAGAGTTCGTCGTAAAGAATTACATCGATGCAAGCTTTTACACCGATCCAGATGAATCTGAGTCTCAATCTGGATACATATTGAAAGTGGGAGCAATTAGCTAGAGTAGCTCCATGCAGAGCATTGTAGACATAGAAAATTTGCAAAATACATACGGCTCTGAATGTGGCAGACCCGTTGACTAAACTTCTCACACAAGAAAAACATGATCACAACTTAGTACTCTTTGGGTGTTAATCACATAGCGATGTGAACTAGAGTACTGACTCTAGTAAACCCTTTGGGTGTTGGTCACATGGCGATGTGAACTATGGGTGTTAATCACATGGTGATGTGAACTATTGGTGTTAAATCATATGGCGATGTGAACTAGATTATTGACTCTAATGCAAGTGGGAGCCTGAAGGAAATATGCCCTAGAGGCAATAATAAAGTTTTTATTTTATATTTCCTTATATCATGATAAATGTTCATTATTCATGCTAGAATTGCAATAACTAGAAACTTGATACATGTGTGGATACATAGACAAAACACCATGTCCCTAGTAAGCCTCTACTAGACTAGCTCGTTAATCAAAGATGGTTAAGTTTCCTAACCATAGACATGTGTTGTCATTTGATGAACAGGATCACATCATTAGTAGAATGATGTGATGGACAAGACCCATATGTTAGCATAGCATATTGATCGTTCAGTTTTATTGCTATAGCTTTCTTCATGTCATATACATATTCCTTTGACTATGAGATTATGCAACTCCCGGATACCGGAGGAATACCTTGTGTGCTATCAAACGTCACAACGTAATTGGGTGATTATAAAGATGCTCTACAGGTATCTCCGAAGGTGTTTGTTCGGTTGGCATAGATCGACATTAGGATTTGTCACTTCGAATATCTGAGAGGTATCAGTGGGCCCTCTCGGTAATACACATCATAAGTAGCCTTGCAAGCAAAGTGACTAATGAGTTAGTTGCAAGATGATGTATTACGGAACGAGTAAAGAGACTTGTCGGTAACGAGATTGAACTAGGTATTAAGATACCGACGATCGAATCTCGGGCAAGTAACATACCGATGGACAAAGGGAATTACGTATGTTGTCATAATGGTTTGTCCGATAAAGATCTTTGTAGAATATGTAGGAGCCAATATGGGCATCCAGGTTCCGCTATTGGTTATTGACCGGAGAGGTGTCTCGTTCATGTCTACATAGTTCTCGAACCCTCAGGGTCGCACGCTTAACGTTCGGTGACGCTAGAGTAGTATTGGGATATTTGATGAGTGGTAACCAAATGTTGTTGGGAGTCCCGGATGAGATCCCGGACATCACGAGGAGTCTCGTAATGGTGGATAGGTAAAGATTTATATAGGAAGTTATATTTTGGGTTCCGGAAAAAAGGTGCAGCTTTTTCGGTATTGTACCGGGAAGCTTCCAGAAGGTTCCGGAGGATTCTTGAGGGGTCCGGTAGTCCACAAGTGGTTTCACCACGACCCAAGGGATAGCATGGGCTGCGGGGAGGTGCCCTGGCCTAATTGGGCTAGGCGCATAAACTCCTCAAAAGCCCATGTGGCTAGGGAAGACAAATAAGGAAGGAGTCCTAGTAGGAATAGGATTGGACTTGGAGTCCCAGTCCTCTCCCCCTTAGCTGCGCCCTAGGGCTTGGAGGGGATGTTTTCCATGCCCCTCCACCTATATATAGAGGGGAGGGGCGCCCCAATAGGATACACCAAGCCCTTGGTGCCCCTCTCTCTCCCATTACTTCGTAGTTCCACTGCCTCGTCCCGGCGACGCTTAGCGAAGCGCTGTCGGTGCTCCACCACCACCATCACTACCATGCCATCGTGTTGGTTGTGATCCCATCTACTTATCCTTTCCCGCTTGCTGGATCAAGAAGGAGGAGACGTCATCGAGCCGCACGTGTGCTAATCTCGGAGGTGTCGTACGTTCGGTGCTTGATCGGTCGGAACGTGAAGAAGGTTGACTACATCAACCACGTTAACAAATGCTTCCTATTTTGGTCTACGAGGGTTCATGGACACAGTCTCCCCTTCTCGTTTCTATGAATCTCCTAGATAGATCTCGCGTGAGCATAGGAATTTTTGAAATTGCATGCTACATTTCCCAATAGTTGTCAATCCCTCCTAGGTAACAGAGCCATAAATTGGCAAGTTGACGGGAGAATATTTGTGATAGATTGGATAAATAGCTCTCGATAAAACGCAGAACAAAATAAGTAATAAAAAAGTGCAGCAAGGTATTTTTGTGGTTTTGGCGTAATAGATCTGAAAATAAAAGCGAAAAAAATAGATCTCAAAGCAAATATGATAAAGAATAGACCCAGGGAGTGAAGATTTCACTAGTGGCTTCTCTTGAGAAATAGCACACAGTGGGTAAACAAATTACTGTTCGGCAATTGATACAAGATTGAATAATTATGACGATATCCAAGGCAATGATCAATATATAGGCATCATGTCCAAGATTAGTAGACCGACTCCTTCCTGCATCTACTACTATTACTCCACACATCGACCGCTATCCAGCATGCATCTAGTGTTGGGGAACGTAGCAGAAATTCAAAATTTTCTACGCATCACCAAAATAAATCTATGGAGATTCTAGCAACAAGAGAGGGAGAGGATGACCATCTTCATACCTTTGAAGATTGCTAAATGGAAGCGTCACTAAAACGTGGATGAGGCAGTCATACTCGCTGCGATTCAAATCGCGGAAGATCCGATCTAACGCCGAACAGACGGCGCCTCCGCGTTCAACACACGTATAGCCTGGGGACGTCTCCTCCTTCTTGATCCAGCAAGGGGATAGGACAAGTTGAGGGAGAGCTCCGACAGCACAACGGCATGGTGGTGGAGCTTGCAGTTCTCCGGCAGGGCTTCGCCAAGCACTACGTAGGAGGAGATGGAGTTGGAGAGGGGGAGGGCTGCGCCAGGGGAAGGGTGTGGCAGCCCTCCCACCCCCCCACCCCCCCACCCCCACCCCCCACTATTTATAGGGGGAAGGAGAGAGGGGGCCGGCCCCCTTAGATCTCATCTAAGGGGCGAGGCGGCAGCCAGGGGGGAACTTGCCCCCCAAGTTGGTGGGAGGCGCCCCCACCCCCTAGGGTTTTCAACCCTAGGCGCCTTGGGCCCTTGGGGGCGCACCAGCCCACCAGGGGGCTGGTTCCCACCCTTGTTCAGCCCATTTAGTCCCCCGTGGCAGGTGGACCCCCGCACACTTTCCGGTGGTCCCGGTACAATACCGGTAACCCCCGAAATTATTCCGGTGACTCAAACTGGACTTCCCATATATAAATCTTTACCTCCAGACCATCCCGGAACTCCTCATGACATCCGGGATATCATTAGGGACTCTGAACAACATTCGGTTTTTGCATACTAATTCCCATAACAACTCTAGCGTCACCGAACCTTAAGTGTGTAGACCCTACAGGTTCGGGAATCATGCGGACATGACCGAGACAGCTCTCCGGCCAATAACCAACAGTGGGATCTGGATACCCATGTTGGCTCCCACATGTTCCATGATGATCTCATCGGATGAACCATGATGTCGGGGATTCAAGTAATCCCGTATACAATTCCCTTTGTCAACCGGTACGCTACTTGCCCGAGATTCGATTGTCGGTATCCCAATACCTCGTTCAATCTTGTTACCGGCAAGTCACTTTACTCGTTCCGTAATGCATGATCCCATGACTAACCACTTAGTCACACTGAGCTCATTATGATGATGCATTACCGAGTGGGCCCAGAGATACCTCTCCGTCATACGGAGTGACAAATCCTAGTCTCGATTCATGCTAACCCAACATACACTTTCGGAGATGCCTGTAGTGTACCTTTATAGCCACCCAGTTATGTTGTGACATTTGGTACACCCAAAGCATTCCTACGGTGTCAAAACCGGCGGATCTCGGGTAGGGGGTCCCGAACTGTGCGTGTAGGCGGATGGTAACAGGAGACAAGGGACACGATGTTTTTACCCAGTTTCGGGCCCTCTCGATGGAGGTAAAACCCTACTCCTGCTTGATTGATATTGATGATATGGGTAGTACAAGAGTGGATCTACCACGAGATCAAGGAGGCTAAACCCTAGAAGCTAGCCTATGGTATGATTGTTGTTTGTCCTATGGACTAAAACCCTCCGGTTTATATAGACACCGGGGAGGGCTAGGGTTACACAGAGCGGTTACAATGGTAGGAGATCTACATATCCGTATCGCCAACCTTGCCTTACACGCCAAGGAAAGTCCCATCCGGACACGGGAAGAAGTCTTCAATCTTGTATCTTCATAGTCTTGGAGTCCGGCCAATGATGATAGTTCGGCTATCCGGACACCCCCTAGTCCAGGACTCCCTCACTCATTATGATGATGCATTACCGAGTGGGCCCAGAGATACCTCTCCGTCATACGGAGTGACAAATCCCAGTCTCGATTCATGCTAACCCAACAGACACTTTCGGAGATGCCTATAGTGTACCTTTATAGCCACCCAGTTACGTTGTGACGTTTGGTACATCCAAAGCATTCCTATGGTATCCGGGAGTTACACAATCTCATGGTCTAAGGAAATGATACTTGACATTAGAAAAGCTTTAGCAAACGAACTACACAATCTTGTGTTACGCTTAGGATTGGGTCTTGTCCATCACATCATTCTCCTAATGATGTGATCCCGTTATCAATGACATCCAATGTCCATGGTCAGGAAACCATGACCATCTATTGATCAACGAGCTAGTCAACTAGAGACTCACTATGGACATGTTGTGGTATGTGTATTCACACATGTATTACGGTTTCCGGTTAATACAATTATAGCATGAACAATAGACAATTATCATGAACAAGGAAATATAATAATAACCATTTTATTATTGCCTCTAGAGAATATTTCCAACAGTCTCCCACTTGAACTAGAGTCAATAATCTAGTTACATTGCGATGAATCAAACACCCATAGAGTTCTGGTGTTGATCATGTTTTTCTCATGGAAGAGGTTTAGTCGACGGATCTGCGGCATTCAGATCCATATGCACTTTACAAATATCTATGTCTCCATCTTGAACATTTTCACGAATGGAGTTGAAGCGATGTTTGAAATGCCTAGTCTTCTTGTGAAACCTGGGCTCCCTGGCAAGGGCAATAGCTCCAGTGTTGTCACAGAAGAGAGTCATCGGGCCCGACGCGTTGGGAATAACTCCTAGGTCGGTAATGAACTCTTTCATCCAGATTGCTTCATGTGCTACCTCCGAGGCTTCCATGTACTCTGATTCACATGTAGATCCCGCCACGATGCTTTGCTTGTAGCTGCACCACCTTACTGCCCCACCATTCAAAATATACACGTATCCGGTTTGCAACTTGGAGTCATCCAGATCTGTGTCGAAGCTAGCATCGACGTAACCCTTTACGACGAGCTCTTCGTCACCTCCATAAACGAGAAACATATCCTTAGTCCTTTTCAGGTACTTCAGGATATTCTTAACCGATGTCCAGTGTTCCATGCCGGGATTACTTTGGTACCTCCCTACCAAACTTACGGCAAGGTTTACATCAGGTCTGGTACACAGCATGGCATACATAATGGACCCTATGGCTGAGGCATAGGGGATGACACTCATCTTTTCTCTATCTTCTGCCGTGGTCGGGCTTTGAGCCGTGCTCAATCTCACACCTTGCAAAACAGGCAAGAACCCCTTCTTGGACTGATCCATATTGAACTTCTTCAATATCTTATCAAGGTATGTGCTTTGTGAAAGACCTATGAGGCGTCTCGATCTATCTCTATAGATCTTGATGCCTAATATGTAAGCAGCTTCTCCAAGGTCCTTCATTGAAAAACACTTATTCAAGTAGGCCTTTATGCTTTCCAAAAGTTCTATATCATTTCCCATCAATAGTATGTATCCACATATAATATGAGAAATGTTATAGAGCTCCCACTCACTTTCTTATAAACACAGGCTTCTCCATAAGTCTGCATAAACCCAAACGCTTTGATCATTTCATCAAAGCGAATGTTCCAACTCCGAGATGCTTGCACTAGCCCATAGATGGAGGGTTGGAGCTTGCATACTTTGTTAGCATTCTTAGGATACACAAAACCTTCCGGCTGCATCATATACAATTCTTCCTTAAGGAAGCCGTTAAGGAATGCCGTTTTGATGTCCATTTTCCATATTTCATAATCATAGAATGTGGCAATTGCTAGCATGATTCGGATGGACTTCAGCTTCGCTATAGGTGAGAAGGTCTCATCGTAGTCAACCCCTTGAACTTGTCGACAAACCTTAGCGACAAGCCGAGCTTTATAGATGGTCACATTCCCATCCATGTCAGTCTTCTTCTTAAAGATCCATTTATTTTCTATGGCTCGCCGATCATCGGGAAAATCTGTCAAAGCCCATACTTTGTTTTCATACATGGATCCTATCTCGGATTTCATGGCTTCACGCCATTTGTTGGAATCTGGGCCTGCCATCACTTCTTCATAGTTCGAAGGTTCACCATTGTCTAACAACATGATTTCCAGGATAGGGTTGCCATACCATTCTGGTGTGGAACGTGTCTGAGGGAGTCCTGGATTAAGGGGTCCTGAGAAAGCTGGACTATATACTCTGGCCGGACTGTTGGACTATGAAGATACAAGATTGAAGACTTCGTCCTATGTCCGGATGGGACTCTCCTTTGCGTGAAGGGCAAGCTTGGCAATTCGGATATGTAGATCTCCTTCTCTGTAACCGACTCTAGGTAACCCTAGCCCCCTCCGATGTCTATATAAACTGGAGGGTGTAGTCTGTAGTACAACAACAATCATAATCATAGGCTAGCTTCTAGGGTTTAGCCTCTACGATCTCGTGGTAGATCAACTCTTGTAATATTCATATCATCAAGATCAATCAAGCAAGAAGTAGGGTATTACCTCCATCGAGAGGGCCCGAACCTGGGTAAAACATTGTGCCCCCTGTCTCCTGTTACCATTAGCCTTAGACGCACAGTTCGGGACCCCCTACCCGAGATCTGCTGGTTTTTACACCGACATTGGTGCTTTCATTGAGAGTTCCACTGTGACGTCGCTATAAGGCTTGATGGCTCGCCTTGTTGTCAAGGACAACATCACCTCCGGAGGATCCCTGGCTATAGGACAAACTCTCCGGCTGGTCGGTTTCGTCATGGCCGCCAGTTCGGCCGCCGCGCCGACGATGAATTCTCAGGTCATCAAGAACAGCCTCCGCGTTAGCTCGGAATTCACTGAACAGATGGATCCAAGGGAGCTCTCCTCCCTAAACAAGCTCTTGGATCGCATCGCTGCCCTGGGAGTCGCTAGGGACTATGATCGGATTGGGCTAAAACCCGATCTAAGGGAGATTAACTCTCCTCCAATCACCCATCAGATAGCGGTTGTGGAGGAATAAAACAGCAATTCTTCCTCTATTTTGAGGATGAACTATGTCCGGATTCCCGAGCTCTCCAAGCCGGATAACCTGTATATGGGAGGACGCGGCCCCGACCCGAGCTTAGAATCGGGCAACGGGCCACAAATATTGGGCAACATCCTGGAGCCCGAGCTGCCAAGCTCAGGAGCCCCTTCGCCCCTAGGTCCCAGATTGGGTCAGGATGTGGACTTAAGTCTACCTGAGGGAGTCCTGGACTAGGGGGTGTCCGGACAGCCAGACTATCAATATCCGCCGGACTCCAAGACTACGAAGATACAAGATTGAAGACTCCGGCTCGTGTCCGGATGGTACTTTCCTTGGCGTGGAAGGCAAGCTTGGCAATACGGATATGTAGATCTCCTACCATTGTAACCGACTCTGTGTAACCCTAGCCCTCTCCGGTGTCTATATAAACTGGAGGGCTTTAGTCCGTAGAACAACATACATCTCAACAATCATACCATAGGCTACCTTCTAGGGTTTAGCCTCCTTGATCTCGTGGTAGATCTACTCTTGTACTACCCATATCATCAATATTAATCAAGCAGGACGTAGGGTTTTACCTCCATCGAGAGGGCCCGAACCTGGGTAAAAACATTGTGTCCCTCGTCTCTTGTTACCATCCGCCTAGACGCACAGTTCGGGACCCCCTACCCGAGATCCGCCGGTTTTGACACCGACATTGGTGCTTTCATTGAGAGTTCCTCTGTGTCGTCACCGATAGGCTTGATGGCATCTTCAACCAGCAACGCTGTCCAGGGTGAGACTTTTCTCCCTGGACAGATCTTCGTATTCGGCGGCTTTGCACTGCGGGCCAATTCTCTTGGCCATCTGGAGCAGATCGAAAGCTACGCCCCTGGCCGTCAGGTCAGATTTGGAAGCTTAGACTTCATGGCCGATGCCCGCGGAGACTTGACCTCCGACGGACTCGAGCCACAGCCGAGCGCGCCGCGCTGTAACGATGGGCATGATCTAGCTCTGCCGCCGAACAGTGCCTTGGTGGCAGCACACGGATCAGCTTCGGCCATTAGCCCGGAGCCGATCGCCCAGATCGAGGGCCGGAGGATAGACGCCGCCCTGGGGGCTTCAACATCCACGGCGATGGAGCCGAACACCAATCTTGTCCCTTGCGAAACTCATGATTCCGAGGCGCCGGACTCCTCGCCGGACTCCGAACCTCCCGCGCCCCTGCCAATCAATCCGGATTGGGCGCCGGTTATGGAATTCACCGCCGCGGACATATTCCAACACTCGCCTTTCGGTGATATCCTGAATTCATTAAAGCATCTCTCGTTATCGGGAGAGTCCTGGCCGGACTACGGCCAGGATGGTTGGGGTACGGACGACGAAGAAATTCAGAACCCACCCACCACCCACTTTGTAGCCACTGTCGAGGATTTAACCGACATGCTAGACTTCGACTCTAACGACATCGACGCTATGGACGACGATGCCAGAGACGAACAGGAATCAGCGCCTACAGGGCACTGGAAGGCCACCTCGTCATATGACGTATACATGGTGGATACCCCAAAAAACGGGGATGGCGAAGAAGCAGCGGAGGCAGATTCCCTAAAGAAGCAGCCCAAACGCCGACGTCAGCAGCGCCGCTCTAAATCCCGCCACAGCAAGAACAGAGATTCCGGCACAGGAGATAACAATACCCCAGAGAGTGCCGAAGACAATCCCCTCCAGCAAGACTCAGCGCAGGAGGAGGCAGAAGCAAGCCCTCACGAAAGGGCGGCAGACGAAGAGGTCGAGGATCGTAACTATATACCTCCCTCCGAAGACGAAGCAAGCCTCAATGACGACGAACTCGTCGCGCCCGAGGACCCCGTCGAACAAGAGCTTTTTAAGCGCAGGCTCATCGCCACAGCAAGAAGCCTGAAGAAGGAAAACGGAAGCTCAAAACAGCGGAAGACACGCTCAGAATAAGATGGAGCAAAGTACTCAAAACCGCAGATAAATACGGCAATGGCCACCAATCGAAGAGCTACCCGAAGCGTAAGCTGCTACCAGAATTCGACGAAGAGGCCATAGAGCCTCCACCGTCAAATGGCCCAGCCAGGTCCATCTACGGACCCAAAAAGAAGGCCCCAGGAAGCAAAGCAACACGTCAAGTGTCCGGTGATAGCGGCACATACAAGTACAGGGGCGCCGCACACCCACTATGTTTCACCGATGAGGTGCTGGACCATGAATTCCCAGCAGGGTTTAAACCCATAAACATAGAGGCCTACGATGGAACAACAGACCCTGGAGTCTGGATAGAAGATTATATACTGCATATACACATGGCCAGAGGAGACGATCTCCACGCCATAAAATATCTACCCCTCAAGCTCAAAGGGCCAGCCCGTCATTGGCTCAAAAGCCTCCCAGAAAACACTGTTGGAAGTTGGGAAGAGCTCGAGGACGCGTTTAGAGCAAATTTTCAAGGGACTTATGTCCGTCCTCCGGATGCAGATGATCTAAGTCATATAACTCAACAGCCCGTAGAGTCAGCGCGGAAATTCTGGAACAGGTTTCTTACCAAAAAGAACCAAATAGTCGACTGTCCGGACGCCGAAGCCTTAGCAGCTTTCAAGCACAATGTCCGAGACGAATGGCTCGCCAGGCACCTCGGTCAAGAGAAACCGAGGACAATGTCCGCACTAACAAGCCTCATGACCCGCTTCTGTGCGGGAGAGGATAGCTGGCTAGCAAGAAGCAGCACCAGCGACCCAAGTACATCCGAGATAAGAGATGGAAACGGAAAATCACGGCGCAGAAAAGAGCAGCGCCGGAATAAAGAGAAAAGCCCAAAGAGCACGGCAGTCAACGCCGGATTCAAAAGCTCGCGGCCCAATAACAAAACTCAACCTCTTAAGGATGATAGTGACGAATTGTCCAACTTAAACAAAATTTTGGGTCGGATATGCCAAATCCACAGTACCCCCGGAAGGCCTGCAAACCACACCCATAGGGATTGTTGGGTTTTTAAACAGTCTGGCCGATTTAATGCCGAACACAAGGGGCTCGACGCGTCAAGCGAAGAAGATAAACCCCGCCAGCAGGGCACCGGAAAACAAAAGACTTTCCCACAAGGGGTCAAAGCAGTAAACTCACTTCATGTGATAACACGGAAAAATAGTGCGGCACTTTCTAAAAAGAGCTTCGCACGGTCCAACCCAGCAGACCGTAGAGATTGGATATCAAAACCAATCACTTTCGACCACCTGGACTATTCCAGAAGCGTTCGAAACGCGGGACGGACTCCCCTGATATTGAATCCCATAATAGACGGATTACAATTTACTAACGTCCTAATGGACGGAGGCAGTGACTTAAACCTGCTATATTCAAACACAATTCCGTAGGATGGGGATAGACCCTACCAAAATTCGACACAGCCGCACTTCCTTCA
This sequence comes from Triticum aestivum, assembly GCF_018294505.1. Classification (NCBI taxonomy): domain Eukaryota; kingdom Viridiplantae; phylum Streptophyta; class Magnoliopsida; order Poales; family Poaceae; genus Triticum; species Triticum aestivum. Next base: position 293,537,593 of record NC_057795.1, on the reverse strand, counting down.
AAGGAGTGACGCCAGGCCCTTACGCCAAGTGCACAGGCTCTATATTACTAGAAGTAGTGTTCGGATCGCCGAACAATTGTCGACGCGAAAAATTAATTTTTCATATCGTCCCATTTGAAAGTGAATATCAAGCACTCTTGGGACGAAAGGCTTTTGTCCGCTTCAACGCCATACCGCATTACGCGTCTCTTACGCTCAAGATGCCCGGTCCACATGGCGCCATTTCAGTGCGAGGGTCACTGAAGGACCCCGGACTCGGATAGACGAATCCGGCCTCAGCAGGCTAGGGGCTCCCTAGCCGCATACCCCTTCACAGGGGGCTGCACGCACAAACAATCGCGGTTTCATATAAACCTTGCTTTAATTATTTATATTTCTTATTTTACATATTTTTCGCACGAAATGTTTCTAAAACTAAATGTTCCTCTCTTTCTACAGATGAACAACGTGCATACCCGTCCAGGATAACGGCGCAACGGAGACACAGGCGCAGACGTGCAGTAGGGACCCGTTGCAAGGATTCTTTTCAGATTAAGACCCTGCGTAGACCTTTCTTACTGTCTCTTGTTGTTACTCTCCCTTGGTTTCTTCCTATAGCCAAAGCGGAGCCTGACGCTTTGGCATCGGCCGCGTCAGAAGACCATGCCCGTACCTGGACACTAGGGGCTTAGGGCATCGTTCTGCCCATTATTATAAAGTCCGAACACCTTCGGGAGTGTTCGGCGTCTCGAGTTAGGCATTATATGCATCAGCTCCGAATCATGTCTTTGGTCAAATGTTGGGTTTGCCCGGCTCCTGTGTTTTGCTGCCTTACGTTCCGTATCATCCGGCTAACGCGGCACCAGGAGAACTACTGCGATTGTGCCCCGGTTCGGCTGGGCGAGCACCTCAGTAGAGAAAGCCGAAAACTGACTGTCATGATACAGCGAGAGTCTGGTCAACCACTCGATCGACTACCGGAATGTTTAGAATTCCGCGCTTTGACGAAGGACCATTTCCCGGTCAGGCACGTACGCACCCCGAATCCGGAGATGTGCGGTGCCACCAGGGGCTATATCGTAGCCCCACCCTCGAGCTCCACTGGCTAAGTGAAAGTGATAAAGCATTATAGTCCGGATTGCCTCGTTCGCTACGCTACCACCTCCTTATAACAGGACCGAGACGTTGGATTAAGTGTGAAAACGCGCTATTTTTGCGAACACCCCAGCACCTTGTGCGTGGGGGCTGAAGCCGAAGACTGCCATCTTTCAGGTTATACACAAGTATACATAAACGGCCGCACAGGAGAAGTTTTACTTGGACGCACAAGTATAAAAAGCAGTTATAACATAATCATCGATTTACAAGCTAATGCGTTCATTTGAACGTTACATTCTTCGAGCACTGCGACTCTATTACACGAGGCCACGCATAACTTCCCCGAAGTAGTGCTCGGCAGGGAGCCGGCTTTCATCCGGACCCTGGGAGGCAACAGCGGTGGCATCCATCTCCGGACAATGCGCCTTTACACGGGCAAGAGCCATCCGCGCGCCCTCGATGCAGGCCGACCGCTTCATGTCCTTTATATGCGGCACCGCTCCAAGGAATTGCTGCAGTAAGCCGAAGTAGCTCGTCGCCTTGGACCTCTCTGGCCAGACATGGGCCACGATGTCAGACATGGCAAGTCCGGACAATCTATTTAGCTCGGCCCATTCGGCCAACCGGTCCGTCAACGGAAGGGAGCGATCAGGACTGTGGAATTGAGACCAATACAACTCTTCCGTCTCGTGACCCCCCTGGCTCCGGAAGTGCTTAACGGCATCAGCCGCACTTGCAGCTAAGTCCATATACGGATCCTCCGGACTCCACAGCCGCTCAAATTGAGCATACTTTGCATCCATAAACCGGCGACGCAGCAGAATAGGCTTGCCAGCCACGATCTCTCCGGCCTGGCGCAGCTCCTCCTTCATAGCCCGCATTGCAGAGCGGGCATCCTTGGCTTCGGCGGTGGCCTTCTTCAGGTCTTCCCGCTCCGATAAGCGCTCCTTTTCAAGAGCCTCATTGCGGTCGGTAGCATCCTTTAATTTCTTGGCCAATTCGGCCACCTCCGCCCTGCTTAGGCAGTGCGCAGCCTTTTTGGCTTTCAACTCCTCGGCCGCTTTCGAGGCAGCCGTGTCACTCCTTCGGGCTTGCTCCTTAGCTCGAGCAAGTTCGGCCCGAAGGCTCTCAACAGCAGCAGCACCGTCTATACAACAGCATACAATTTAGCAGAGGAGGGCTTCGACCCCCTTAAATAAAGCAAACTGCGGAGAATTTATTTACCTTGCGACTCGTCAAGTCGCCGGTTGACAAGTGCGATGTCAGCATCCGCCACGTCAAGTTGCCGACTTAATTCGGCAAACTCATTAGTCCGGCTGGCCCCCGGACTATCCGCCACCTGTATAGGACGGCAGTATTCATTACTTGAGATTTTGAGATTTTGATCCTCGGCACGCTGTCGTTTCCGACAACCTACCGAGTCTCAGGGGCTACTATCTATACAGGGCGCATTTTTATGTGCAAAACTGTTAAAAGACAAAGGATGCGTCATTTTTGCATACCTCAAAACCCGCCAGCAAACTCATGGCGGCATTACGCAATCCGCTCTCAGCGGACGAAATCCTTCCAATCACCATACGCATTAACGCACGGTGATCTTCTGAAATGGACGCCCTCTCAAGCAGATTCTTCAGTTCTCCCGGCCGGATACTAGTAGGTGCCGAACATCTCTGGCCCCTCCGGACTCGGGGATACCCTCCGTGATGACACTTCGGGTTCGCCTGCCTCATCTGGCGGCGCTGCGGATGGAGGCGTATCGCTCTCCATCATCTCCGGAAGAAGGTCCCCCGAAGATGAACTCATCTGAGAAGGCTGCAGATCCGAACTGCAATATAAATATTTCGGTTACCTACAGAAGCGCAAATGAAGGTATTTCCTTACTAATTAACTCCCTCTTTCATACTCACGGCTCGCTGGAGGGCCGATCCTTTGGTGATGATTGTGCGTCCGGATTCTCTCCGGGCGCCGGACCCCCGGGGAAGATCTCTTCCCACGCTTAGGGGCTTTGGCCTCCGGATCTTCGGAGGCGGTCCTCTTCTCCCCCTGAAGGGAGGGATTCTTGGTTCCCTCCTCTTCTGTCGCCCCTTTGGGCGAAATATTAGCTCCTCTATTTTCCCCGTTGCCCCCTCCTGTGGGAGCAACCTCCAACATTCTGACCAGCACGGGCTCCAGTGCGGTCTCTGGGAGGGGGGCCGGACACCTTATCAGCCTTGATCGCGCCACCCATTCCTGTAAAGAACAAAGGGTAAGGATGCGAACTCTAGAAAGGCACATAAACAGAATGTCGGACTCTGAGCTACTTACCTGAGTATCCGGGCGATCGCGGCTTAGGCCTGCATCCTCGGCTAAATCCGGACACGCCACCTGCGGTCCGAAGAACAACTTGTACATCTCCACGGGTGTCGCACCCATGAAGTGTTGGAGAATCCGAGGTCCCTCCGGGTTGAATTCCCATAGACGGAGAGGACGGCGTTTGCAGGGCAGAAGATGCCTGACTAGCATAACCTGCATCACCTTGATCAGGTCGATCTCCCTCGCTTGGAGATCTCGAATCCGGCCCTGCAGTGAGGGCACGTCTTCGGACGGCCCCCAGTTGAGCCCTTGGTTGACCCACGACATCAGTTGGCGTGGAGGTCCAGGGCGGAATGAAGGCGGCGGCTTTTGCCTGCTGCCCCTTGGAGCGGTGATATAGAACCACTCCTGCTGCCACAGTCCAAGTTCCTCTTGGAAGGAACCCTCAGGCCACGGGACATCGACCTTCTTGCTTATGGTCGCCCCGCCGCACTCCGCTTGACGCCCCCCGATCATCTTCGGCTCCACCTTGAAGGTCTTCAGCCATAGGCCGAAGTGGGGGATGACGCGGAGGAAGGCTTCGCAGACGATAATGAATGCGGAGATATGGAGGATAGACTCCGGAGCCAAGTCGTGAAAGTCCAGCCCGTAGTAGAACAGGAGCCCTCTCACGAAGGGATCCGTCGGGAAGCCTAAACCCCGGCGGAGGTGGGATACGAAAACGACGTATTCACCGGGCTCGGGGGCTGGCACAGCCTGCCCTTGGGCAGGCAACCTGTGCGAAACCTCGTAGGCCAGGTACTTGGCCTCACGCAACTTCAGTATGTCCTCCTCCGTGACGGAGGAGGGCATCCACCGGCCCTGGAGGTCGGAGCCGGACATGATTGAGGATCCGAAGCGCTCGAATCTGAGGCTCTGGGTGTTGGAACTGGGAGCGGGGAAAAGATTCGATGCGAGATTGAAGAACAAGGGCTGGCCTTGGTCCTCTTATAAAGGGGAAGAAATACCAAGGGCCGTCTCCGTGACCGTTTGGGATTCCCCTTCGATAGAGGAGGCGTGGCGACGGGAACGGTTGGGTTACCCACGCACGTATTGATGAGAATCCCGGAATAAGGGGAACACGATCTCTGCTTCGACAGGACGTGCCAAGGAAACCGCTTCGCTAAACGTGCTGAGGCGGTATAGTAAACAATGATTCAAACAAAGGCTTGGTTGTGGTGTGATGACACGCCGCGTAATACGTCAGCAGATTGAGCTAAGTGCACGTTTTATTCTCTCTACGGTGGAATGTGGAAATTATTTTTATAGAGCCGGACACTATCCTGGTGTTCATTATCTTCTCTGGATTATTCAAGGGAGGAACCCGCCTTGCAATGCCAAACATTATGCATGCCGGACTTATCGTCATTGAAGACTGGTTCAGGGGCTACTGAGGGAGTCCTGGACTAGGGGGTGTCCGGACAGCCGGACTATCAATATCCGTCGGACTCCAAGACTACGAAGATACAAGATTGAAGACTCCGGCTCGTGTCTGGATGGTACTTTCCTTGGCGTGGAAGGCAAGCTTGGCAATATGGATATGTAGATCTCCTACCATTGTAACCGACTCTGTGTAACCCTAGCCCTCTCCGGTGTCTATATAAACCGGAGGGCTTTAGTCCGTAGGACAACATACATCTCAACAATCATACCATAGGCTAGCTTCTAGGGTTTAGCCTCCTTGATCTCGTGGTAGATCTACTCTTGTACTACCCATACCATCAATATTAATCAAGCAGGACGTAGGGTTTTACCTCCATCGAGAGGGCCCGAACCTGGGTAAAAACATTGTGTCCCTCGTCTCTTGTTACCATCCGCCTAGACGCACAGTTCGGGACCCCCTACCCGAGATCCGCCGGTTTTGACACCGACACTACCCAACCACCCAGACACAAGTGATCTTTCCCACATCAGACAAGAGCCCCAAGAGACAGTACACCACTTCTAGGCCAGATTCCTCCTTGTAATGAGCAAGGTGAAGGACTGTCACGAGGAAGACACAATCTCATTCTTTTGCAAAAATTGCACGGAAAAGGGAATTCTCGATGCCATAAGTCGCTGTGACATAGCACACTTTGCGGACTTGGCGGCCATAGTATAGAAGTATTGTGCGATGGAAAGCGCCTGGAAAACCCAAACAAAATTCTGGGATCCTCCGGCCCTAACTAAACCCCTCGTCCGAACTAAAAGGCTGCGCTCTCGCAAATCACCCAACCCAATTACAAAGAAGCCAAAGCCCTCTACAGGGCGTGGAACCGTACTGGAAGGATGGCTCAATAGGCCATGCAAAATTCACAGCACACCGGACACCATATCAACACACAGCCTTAGAGCATGTTGGATACTCCGGCAGGTGGCCAAGAGCGGCGAGGACCTTCTCATCAACAATACTGCAGAGCATCATCCTGCAGAAAATAACAAGACAGTACTGACAGTCTTCGAGACTTTCGCCTCAAACAACAGGTGCAAGCGAGCGCTCCACAGCCTCACCGAAGTCTGCCACATCGCAGCAATAAACCAGTGTAACGATACGGCCATAACCTTCAATGCCAACGACGAACCTCAATTCCGAACAGTTCGAGCACCAGCCGCTTTGGTCCTTAGTCCAATTGTGGACGGATTCCGGCTTACTAAAGTGCTCACGAACGGCGGCAGCGGATTAAACCTCATCTATGAGGAAACTCTTAACAAAATGGAAATAGATAAGAGCCGCATTGAGCAAAGCAGCACGACCTTCAGAGGAATCATCCCTAGTCGGGAGGCACGATGTGCAGGGAAAATCACACTGGATGTGGTATTCGGCACTCCAAAGAATTATAGGTCCAAAGAAATCACATTCCAAGTGGCCCCGTTTAGCAGTGGATACCACGCCCTCTTGGGGCGGGACGCATTCACAAGCTTCCAAGCTATACCCCATTACGGGTACATGAAGCTCAAGATGCCGATGCCCAATGGAATCATCACTCTAGCCAGTGATCCGGACATAGCACTACGCACCGAAAATAAAACTGCCGCACTAGCCCTGGAGGCATTATCCGAAGCCCTCGCGGCCGAAGAGTTAACTACGCTGTGCTCCGCAGTGGACAGGGACAACGTGATACTCGACAAACGACCCAAGTCCACCTCTTTTAAACCAGCAGACGAAATAGTCAAATTCCAGGTCCACCCAACGGACCCTACAAAAAAAGCATCAATTGGGGCACAGTTGAACCCCACAATAGACGTCACACTACGAGAGTTCTTGCGCGAGAACTGGGACATCTTCTCCCGGCATCCTAAGATATGCTAGGTATCCCACGCAGACTGGCTGAGCATAGCCTAAACATACTAAAGGAATACAAGCCGATCAAGCAGACTCTTCGGCGCTTTTCAGAACCCAAGCGACAAGCCATGGGAGAAGATCTAGCCAAGCTACTCGAGGCTGGATTCATCGGAGAAATTAAACATCCGGACTGGCTAGCAAACCTAGTGATGGTACCAAAGAAGGACAAATCCTGGCGCCTATGCATCGATTTCAAAGACATCAATAAAGCTTGCCCCAAGGATCCCTTCCCCCTCGCCCGCATTGATCGAATCATCGACGCCACCGCAGGACACGACTCATTGTGTTTCCTCGACGCATACTCTGGATACCATCAAATCAAAATGGCAGAGTCTGATCAAGCCACAATGGCATTTATCACTCCATACGGCCCCTTCTGTTTTAACACTATGCCTTTCGGGCTAAAAAATGCCGGTGCAACCTATCAACGCATGATTCAGACATGCTTGGAAACACAAATTGGCAAAACAGTGGAGGCTTATGTAGACGATGTGGTCATCAAAACCAGACACGTCGAATCATTAATAGATGACCTGAGGCTTACGTTCGACAATCTCCGAACATATGACATCAAGCTCAACCTGGAAAAATGCGTTTTTGGCGTACCAGTCGGAAAGCTCTTGGGCTTCATTGTTTCCAATAGAGGAATCGAAACAAACCCGGCTAAAATCTGAGCTCTGTCACAGTTGGCTACCCCAACAGACCTCAAGCAAATCCAGAAATTAACTGGATGCATGGCCGCCTTAAGCCGCTTTATCTCCCAATTAGGAGAAAAGGCACTACCCCTTTATCGCCTTCTACGATGCACCGAACACTTCGAGTGGACGGATGTGGCTACGTATCACGCCCAATATGCGACCCTATCCAAAAGGAACTCGAAGGTCCCACCAAGGATAGACCCGCATATTGGAACGCTTTGCAAGGTGGATATCATTACATCAACATTACATAATAGTGGGGATACATACAAGAGGTATACAATGCCACACGAATACAACATCACATATACATAAGATCAACATCTGACTATGGATGAAACACACACAGAAGCTCAAACGACATCCACCCTGCTAGCCCAGGCTGCTGACCTGGAACCTATCCCCTGATCGAAGAAGCAGAAGAAAAACTCAACGCAAGCAAGCATCGCTCTCGCGTCATGATCATCGCATAACCTGTACCTGCAACTGTTGTTGTAGTAATCTGTGAGCCACGAGGACTCAGCAATCCCATTACCATGGGTATCAAGACTAGCAAAGCTTAATGGGAAAGGAAGGGGTAAAGTGGTGAGGTTGCAGCAGCGACTAAGCATATATGGTGGCTAACATACGCAAATGAGAGCGAGAAGAGAAACAAAGGAACGGTCGTCAACTAGCAATGATCAAGAGGTGATCCTGAACTCCTACTTACGTCAGTCATAACACAGAAACCGTGTTCACTTCCCGGACTCCGCCGAGAAGAGACCATCACGGCTACACATGCGGTTGATGCGTTTTAATTCGGATCAAGTGTCAAGTTATCTACAACCGGACATTAACAAATTCCCATCTGCCACATAACCGCGGGCATGGCTCTCGAAAGTTTATACCCTGCAGGGGTGTCCCAACTTAGCCCATGACAAGCTCTCGTGATCAATGAAGGAATAGACCTTCTCCCAGGAAGACCCGATCAGTCTCGGAATCCCAGTTTACAAGACATTTCGACAATGGTAAAACAAGACCAGCAAAGCCTCCCGCTGTGCCGACAAATCCCGATAGGAGCTGCACATATCTCGTTCTCAGGGCACACCGGATGAGCAAGACGTCGGGTTGGCATAGACCCTGGTTGCCCAGGGGGCGCCGGACATCGCTCGGTTCGGACCAGCACTTAGACAAGCACTGGCCCGGGGGGACTAAAATAAAGATGACCCTCAGGTTGGCCGACCCAAGGGAAAGGGATAGGTGGTGGTTAGGAAAATGGTAAAACCAATGTTGGGCCTTGCTGGACAAGTTTTATTCAAAGCGAACTGTCAGGGGGGGTCCCATAAATCACCCGACCGCGTTAGGAACGCAAAATCCGGGAACATAACATCGGTATGACGGAAACTAGGGCGGCAGGAGTGGAACAAAACACCAGGCATAAGGCCGAGCCTTCCACCCTTTACCAAATATATAGATGCATTAATAATATAAGAGATATTGTGATATCCCAACATAAACCCTGTCCACCATGAAGAAATCTTCAACTTCACCTGCAACTAGCAACGCTATAAGAGGGGCTGAGCAAAAGCGGTTACATAGCCAATCAATGGTTTGCTAGGAATGGTGTCAAAGGTTAGAGGTTCATGGCAATTTGGGAGGCTTGATAAACAAGTAATAGGTAGCGCAACATAGCGATAGAACAAAGCAACTAGCATAGCAATGATAGTAGTGAGATCTAGGGTAGCGGTCATCTTGCCTGAAATCCCGCAAGGAAGAAGAACGAGTCCATGAAGAAGATGAAGCCACGAAGACAAACCAAGCGAAGACGAACGAATCCTCACGATCGCAACGAAACGGGAACTATCGAGAAGAAGCACAGAACATGGTAAACACACCACACATAGACAAGACATGATTCATGACAAAGCTAGATGAAGCTACTCATGGCAAGAGATGATGCAAACAAGAACAACACATCAAGGCAAGTTTAAATGAGGCCGGGAACAACATATAACAATTCCGGTAAGTCCTCATATGCAAATTTCGAAATTGGTCCAGAACTGAATAAACCTTATGTTCAAGTTGTTAAACAGCAAGTTAAGATGCACCAAGATGAACTACACGAAATTCTAGTCAAGTTACATATAAAGTTCATTAGATTCGGAGCTACGGCCTAGAAGATATGAGCAAAACAAGTTAAGCATGGCATTGATGCAAAATGCATACAAACATCAAGCAAACACCTCAAAACAAGGATGCAACATGATAATATGAAACTACATGCAAAATCAAGCAAGTTTCATATAGAGCACACTCAAAACGGAGCAACGGTTCAACACATGCACACGATACAAGTCATAACAACAATCTGTCCATACAGCAACTAGGCATCTTGCAAGCATCAAAACAACAAGCTACAGCACCCCAACATAATAACAAAAGGCATGGGCATGAAGTACAGGTAAAGGACAACAAAACATGAACACTGAGCTATCTCCAGAAACAACTAGAACATGCTCAAAAGGACATGGTAAGATTGCAAATTATAATAGTTTCAGACTTTGCAGAAATAACATCAGGTTGCAATGTTTAGAGCTATCAAACAACATGTTACAGGAACATATCATGGCAAACAAAGGCATGTCATGAATCTACTAAAAGCATAGATCAAAAGTCCCTTACTGCCCATGAGCCAAAAAGGATCAGAAAATATGATGGCACCCATGTAAACATGGCAAGTTATATTACAAATTCAAACATGGCAGGAACAACAATAAGTAGGCATGTTGGTGAGCTTGAACCACTCACCACAGAGCAATACATGGCATGGCAAGGCAACCAACAGTAAGAAGGCATGTTTGTGAAGCTAAGCATGGCAAGAGCAAGGTCATAGGGTGCACGGAACACTAGCAAAACACATGGGAACAAGTGAACTTAATGTTAACAGATTGACAGCAACATTATCAAGCAACTTTGGAGCAATATATGAACAATCTACAGCAAGCTATAAAGGCTACCAGGGGCATGGATGGATAGAGCATGACATGTAGATCAAAACATGTTTATAGAGCATCTCCAGATTATGCCTAGAATGAATAGTAGAAGCATGTTAACATAGCAACAAAATATGACAGAATCTGTCAGGAAAACAGCAACATCATGTACACTACTTAACAAGCTCGATTCACTCACCACAAGTCATTGCATGACAATATAAGCATAGCATCATCAAGAAGGCATGTTTATGAAACAAACCAAGTCAAGAACAAGTCCATAGCATGCAAGGATCAAATATAGCAACCTTGGCTAAATTGAATAACATGTAAACAATCTGCCAGGAAACATTTTTGAAGCAAAAGTAGAGCACTCAAATGACATGCTAGGCTACTCCATAATTGCAAACAAGGGCATGAATGGTTATACAATAACCATATGTTCAAAACACCCTTACTGAAGTATCTCAAAATATGCATGGATCTCTCTGTAGCAACAAGTTTACATGGCATCAAAATAACAGCAGAACAGGGACTAAAATCAGCAATATCACGAAGCCTAGTTTGCATGCTTGTGCTAGTCACCACATTGATCACAAAAATACATGGCATACACCCCTGGAAAGATGACATGGCATAGATCAAAACACATGAAGACATCAACCCCATAGGATGCACACATCAATCATGGCAAAAATGACAAATGAGCAAGTTATAACAGTTTTAGCAGATTAACATCATGAAGCACTATTCCAACAGCATTTCGGGCATCAAGATGAGCTCAAATTAAAATGATGCAATGGAATGAAATTAAGTACTCGTCGAGGCGAACAATTCGACATATTATATGCACAAAACGGAGTTACGGATGCACAGATGTGATGGCATGAACATGACATGATTATGTAATAATATTACGGGACTTAGTGGAAAAACAACCTCCGGGAAACGGGATGGAGTGGTTCGGGAGGGCGAGATCCAGGCGGCTCGGGGTGCGTTTGGATCGCGGGACGGGTGGATCTCATCCACCCGCCCGGATCCGGCGAGGCGGCGGCCTCCGGCGAGGCGGCGGCCTCCGGCGAGGCGCGCGACACCGGGGAGGCGCGGGGAGCGGCGGCGGGGCTGGCGAGGTCCGGACGCGCGGCGCTCGGGGCCGCGCCGGCCGGCGAGGGGCGGCAGCGGGGCGGCGCGGGAAGCTCCTGGGCAGCGAGGCCGCGGCCGGCGGCGAGATGCCGCGGCGGCGACGGGCAGAGCACGGGCGGCGGACGGGCGCGGACGCGGGGGCGCGGCAGGCAGCGGGCGCGGGGAAGTGCGGCGGCGGAGGCGCGGGCGCGCCGGCGGGCAGCGGGCGACGCTGGCGAGCGGCGGCGCGGAGGCCGCGGCGGCGGGCGGCGGCGGCCCGGCCAGCGCGGGCGGCGGCGCGACCGGATCGGGCCGGGCGGGCCCTGCTCGGGCCCCGGCGGGCCGCGGGAGGCGCGGCGGACGGACGTGGTGACGTGGCGGCGGCTGGTTGGCTGGCGGCGGCGGGGTGGCGGGGTGACGTGGCGCGTCGTGATTGGGCCGGGCGACGTGTCCGGCGGACATGTCCGGTGCGGATGGACATGTCCGGCGGCGCGAGGAGGACGAAGCTAGGGTTTGGACTGCGAGAATTTCGGGGGAGTCACATATTTATAGGTAGGGGGAGCTAGGAGAGTCCAAATGAGGAGCGGTTTTCGGCCACGCGATCGTGATCGAACGACCGAGAGCATGGAGGGGAGTTAGGTGGGTTTTGGGCCATTTTGGAAGGGGTGTTGGGCTGCAAACAAAAGAGGGCTTTGCGGTTACCCGGTTAACCGTTGGAATATCAAACGACCTCCAAATGATACGAAACTTGACAGACGGTCTACCGGTGCTATACCAAGGCCGCTTGGCAAACCTTGGGCCATTCCGAGAACGTTTAACACTCGGACAAGAGAAGAGGCAAAAAGGGAACGCCGGATGACATAGGAGTGCCGGATAGCAAAACGGACAACGGGGAAAATGCTCGGATGTATGAGACGAACATGTATGCAAAATGAAATGCACATGATGACATGATATGAAATGCATATGATGACATGGCAAAGTGCAACACGCAAGCAAATGACATGGCAACAATGACGAATAACTGGCAGACACCTGGCGCATCGAATCCGGGGCGTTACACTACGGCTGGGCTGGAAGAAATAAAAGCCCTCTTGGCCACCAACCCAATCCTGGCAGCGCCAAAAGTCGGTGAACCCATGCTGCTATACATAGTTGCAACACACCAGGAAGTAAGCGCAGTGCTCGTCATCGAACGAGAGACAGGTGGACATAAATTCCCACTACAAAAGTCGGTATACTACGTATCCACTGTCCTCACTCCATGCAAGTCATGGTACCCACATTATCAAAAGATAGCATACGCGGTCTTCATGGCATCCTGAAAACTACGACACTACTTTCAAGAGTGTTCAATCACGGTGGCCTCCAAAGTACCACTCAATGACATAATAAATAACCGCGATGCCACAGGCCGGATTGCTAAATGGGCTATCGAGCTCCTCCCGTTCGACATAACATACAAACCACGGCGGGCCATTAAGTCGCAAGTACTGGCTGACTTCGTCGCCGAATGGACAGAAGCCGAACTCCCTAAAGAGTACGGCGCGTACTCCAATTGGATCATGCACTTTGACGGCTCTAAGATGCTATCTGGTCTAGGGGCTGGCGTCGCCCTGACGTCCCCCACTGGAGATACAGTCCAATACGTACTCCAAATACTCTACACAGATTCCAACAATGCAGCCGAGTATGAGGCATTGTTTCACGATCTTCGGATGGCAGTCTCCATGGGCATTTAATGCCTAGAAGTATGTGGGGATCCGAATCTTGCAATATCTCAAATAAATGGAGACTTTGACGCCAAGGACCCGAAAATGGCGGGCTACCGCAATGCCGTTCTCAAAACGTCAGCTCGATTCGAGGGCCTCGAATTCCACCATGTGGTTCGAGAAAACAATCAAGCGGCGGATATCCTTGCCCGCATCAGTGCTAAACGCGACCCCGTCCCACCAAATATTTTTTTAGAAAGGCTGTTGAAGCCATCCGTGGTATGGGAAGGGGAGACCGGCAATACTAAACTGGATCCGCATACAACCCCAGATCCTGAACAATCTGACGTAATCGGAGGCTCCGCCACCGAAATCACACCTTCGGCCCACGTGATTATGGCGGTCATCGCCCCATGGACGGAACCCTTCCTAGCTTACTTAAATAGGCAGGAACTCCCGGAGGACCAAAATGAGGCACGTTGCATTGTGCGGCGCTCTAAAGCCTACAAATCCACGAGGGAGAGCTCTATAAGAAAAGCGCGACCGGAGTGCTCCAAAGGTGCATCTCCGAAGAGGAAGGGCGGCAGCTCTTGGCCGAAATTCATGCCAGACTCGGCGGCCACCATGCCATAGCTCGGGCGCTTGTAAGCAAGGCCTTCCGTACAAGTTTCTACTGGCCGACAGCCCGGGCAGACGCACAAGACCTTGTCCAACATTGCATCGATTGCCAGCTTTTTGCAAATGAAAGCCATATGCCACCCACCGCCCTCCAAACAATCCCCATAACTTGGCCCTTTGCAGTCTGGGGGCTCGATATGGTTGGACCCCTTAAAGGAGGAAGTAAAAAAGAAATACTTGTTGGTCATGGTCGATAAATTCACCAAATGGATAGAAGCCAAACTAGTTAAAACGGCCGAATCCAGACCAGTGATAGACTTTATATCCGGGGTCGTACACCGCTACGATGTCCCCCACAGCATGATCACGGATAATGGCTCAAGCTTTACAGCCAATGAGGTGAAAACCTGGTGCAGCAAAATGGGCATAAAACTTGACTATGCCTCCGTCTATCACCCCCAAACAAACGGTCAAGTCGAACGAGCAAATGGTCTTATTATGAGCGGCATTAAACCCAGACTAGTGCGATCCTTGAAGGAATCAGATACGCACTGGGTCGAGGAGCTTGACTCCGTACTATGGGGGCTGCGGACCATGCCAAATCGCACAACCAGATACACACCATTTTTTTATGGTGTACGGCGCAGAGGCAGTGCTACCCTGCGACATCATCCATGACTCACCTAGAGTGCGCATGTACAAAGAGAGAGAAGCCGAGCTGGATCAGCAGGACAGCTTAGATGCCCTGGAGGAGGAGTGTGACGTCGCAAAGGCCCGTTCCGCATTCTATCAACAGAAGGCTCAAAGGTATCAAAGCAGAGAAGTGCGGGCCAAAACTTATAACATTGGCGAACTCTTCTACACCTACCAGAGAAGAAAAAGGACAAGCTCAAGCCCAAGTGGGAGGGTCCCTTCATCATTGACAAATTTCTCACTGGAGGTGCGTACCGCCTGCGTGATGCATCAGACAATTTACTCGAGCCGAACCCATGGAACGTGGCCAGACTCTGAAGATTCTACGCCTAGTGCCAAACTCCGTGTTTGTCTCCTTACCTCCGTCTTCCCTTTTAAATTTTATCGTCTCTCTCTCTCTCCTTTTTATATGTAGCTTTAAAAGCTTCAAGTACGCTTTGACCACACACTGATGACGTGCTATGCACGCTCAATATACCTGGGGGGCTTCTTATGCAGAAGCTTAATATAGTTACCTTCTGGGATTTATGCCCACCACATATGCGTCATTTCCCCATATGTGCCTTTTTGAACCATTATATGCATCGATATGACTTAAGTTTTGGCCAAGCTGGGTTGCCTGGCTCTTGTGTTTATGCCCTACGTTCCCGTTAACTCTGCGATTGTTACTGCCGGGTCAGCCGGATGTGTACCTCAGACTGGGTGAAGCCGAAAGCTAGCGTTCTTAAGGGAATATTCGGTAGGTGAACAAAAGATGTCTTTTACCTACTAAAAAATATGTCCCCAGATGCTTATATCCTGTGTCATTTTTCGCAGTTCGGACATGCACATTAATGCATGCGCAACCAGGGAAAGGAACCCTTAAGGGAACTATTCTCCCTGGAAGATGTTTCTTACTACCCATGTAATATAACATAACTAGTTGGGTACTTGTCTGTTCAAGCACTTATGACCCCTACGCCTGGTTTCCACGTGTGCCCCGATTTTTTCATAGACGAGCGGGTATTCGGATACACTCCTGACCGTCGGGTCCAGAGGCTGAAGCGAAAAGGTCGGCCAAGACAAATGATTTACAATCTGTCTAGGGACAAATGTGTCCTTCGAAGTACAAAATTCACTTAGACTGACTAAATTCTTCTTCTATACCATCCAACAGGCTGTCTAGCCAACAGTCCTGTTGGGAATACTTAGCGGCTAATGCTACCTGGTCATATACCAGACTTACAGGGTCTCTTTCCCATCTAATCCTATAGGTCCGACCTTGGCCATGTGGTTCGGGTCAGCCTTGGTATATCGTGTCTTCACCATGGCCCAGGCTTCCCTCGCACCTTGTTTGTAGGCCGATATATTCCATAATCGGAAGCGCCGCTGTGCTCCCTTGAGCATCTCCACAAGCTCCCCATGCCTCTTGGCAGGGAGGCAGATGGCCACAAGTCTTGGGAAATGCCCCGCATCACCTGCCGAACTTGTTCGTGCAGTTGTGAGAGCTCCGGCAGAAGATCGCATGCAGATCCGGGCATCTCCTCTTCGGGACGACCTGTCAGCATGCCTACAGACATAATTCTGTTAGCACGCTTCTTCGCTAAACTTTATAGTGGTTCGTCAGAGCACTTACTGAATATACCGCGTCGAAGCCTCTTATTCTCCTTTACGGAGTCAGCAAGCTGGGCTCGAACATCCTTTAATTCGATGTCCAGTCGGATGTTCGCGTCCTGGAGAGTATTTTTCTCCTTTATAACCTTTGTAAGCACACGCTCGCCAGCCTTTAGTTGTCACCGAACATGTTGCTCATCCTCTGGTACGATCTCCGGATTACCTCCGGGAATGTCTACATAATCTATTGTTAGAATCACATTCATGCCGAATACTTAACTGGTACATGCCGGGACATTATTTTCGTTTAAAGCAAATATTACCAGATGGGGACTTCGTAGACTCCTCCATCACGGTAATTGCAACCCGCAGTTGGGCCTTGCACTCCTCCAGCTATTTAGATAGCTCGATATTCTTCTCTGTCAGAACCTATGCACACAAGGATCCTTAAATCAGTTGTGCCAACTGTTTCAAGTCTCAGGGGCTATTGATATACATACTTATCAAATTTTCTTACCTGTATATCCTTTACGTACTGGTTCGTGGCCCTGGCGAGGCCACCTTGAGCAGCCCGGATGTACGCGTCCCCTGAGTTGAAGGCATCGAACGCCTCTTCAGAGAAATTAGGGTCGCGTAGTGCGGCCCGACGGCGCCTATCATTCATGGTGCTCTCCACTTCGGAGTTTGTAGCGGAAAATCTATCCGCATCCTCTATTGGAGGATAGTCCGTGTTGACCTCTGCCCTTGAGTCCGGCCTCGGAGTCCGGCTGGTGGAGGCTTGACTGGCAGGCTCTCCGGATATAGTCCAGCGAGCGCTTTTTCTGTCATAAGATAGTGGACATTGTTATATTTTAACGATGATAATTTCGTGGCAGGTTTTTAAATATACCTTTGCAATGGTGTCTCGGTCCTGACCGCTTTCCTTTTAAGTCTACCCAACTTCGGTGCCCCTTGTTGGTGAGTCACTGCGGGTTCGGCTTGGCGCCCCGATGGCCTTCCCTGTAAGACGCAATACATGTGCGGTGGGTGACGTGTAAAGAGGGAATCCTTTTTGGAAGTTGGGACTCTGGCTTTACTTACCTAGGATACAGGGAGTAGACCAGGATAATCAGCTATGATGGCCACCATCACACCATCGCAGCTTAACTGGTAAAATGTCATGTCAACAAGCTCCACAAATGTGTCCGGATCTTCTTCAGGTCCAGGGTCGAGAGCCCGGTTGGAGTCCTCTGGCTATGGAGATGGGCTGTGAACATCCTTCATAGCTCTTCGTAGTTCCTGCTATGAATTGATGAAGTAAACATTTGTGCTAAAAATGTGGGAAAGACTGGAATAAAAAGATAGCGACCCACCCAGCTTGGGGGGTTGTACATGGAGAATCCATCTCGTGGCTTGATATGGATGACCTCCTCCTCTTCTCCTTTGTACAAATCGGACAGTATCTTCGCCAGAGTGGCGGGAGAGTCCGGACCTTTACGGCCGCAGCGGGTGGCATCGTCTTCTCCATCGAAGTGCCACATGAGTTTTTCCCGATATTGAAGTGGCTGCACTCCCCGCATTATACATATGGACATAACCTCAATTATAGCCAGCGTATTTATCCTGTCCATCAAGAAAAGGATCTCTCTATTATCTTCCTCCTGGGGGCTCCTGGGGCACCAGCTGTGGCATTTCTTCAACGGGGCATTTACAAACTCGGGAAGGCCTTTCCAAATAGGGTCTGAAAGAGGGACATCCTCCATGTAGAACCACTCCGAAGGTCAGTCTTCAGATGTCTTCTTCGAGGTACCGGATAGGTATCCGGTCCCGGCAATGCGCCATATTTCGGCTCCACCCACTTGATATACCGACCCCTCCTGAGTGCGGGGTACGAGGCAGAATAGCCTCTTCCCTAGCTTGAAATGAGCTTCGCATCCTAGAAATAGCTCGTAGAAGGAAACGTAGCCTGCGATATGCAGTATGGATGCTGGGGTAAAGTTATGCAACTGGAGGCTGGGGAAAGGATGGATTGGAAATCTGAGCCCCCTCAGAAAATAGGGGACGAAGCATACCCGCTCTCCCTTGGATGGGTTTGGAGAGCTCTCCGCTTGCTCCCCGCCATTATAAGTGGCTAGTCCTGCTCAGACGGGGACCATGTACGCAGGCGGGAGAAATCCCTTGGTCTGTAACTCTACTGGTCGGCTGTGGGGGCAGAACATTTCCCCCAATCGCCTGGCCTAGTGCTATGGGAGCGAGAGGAGGAACCGCGACGACCGGCCATGGTGGTATGGATTTTTCCGGGCGCGCTCTGGAAAATACTCACTGGGAGGAGATGGTGTGATTTGGATCTGAGGATCCCCGTCTCTTTAAATAGACGATTTACTCGCATGGTCGGGGTGGCAAATGTAAAAACGCCTCGACTTCTTGGATTCTCTCGACACGTGGAGACAACCATTATTAAAGCACGGAAGCCGAGGTGCGTGACATTGGTGAGGAGCCGAACACTGCTCGCTACTACAATAGTCTGGAGGACTTGGAGAAGAACCTGCCTTGCGATGCCGAAGACAATCTGCGCGCCAGACTCATTGTCATTGAAGCCTGGTTCAGGGGCTACTGAGGGATTCCTGGATTAAGGGGTCCTTGGACAGCCGGACTATATACTCTGGCCGGACTGTTGGACTATGAAGATACAAGATTGAAGACTTCGTCCCGTGTCTAGATGGGACTCTCCTTTGCGTGGAGGGAAAGCTTGGCAATTCGGATATGTAGATCTCCTTCTCTGTAACCGACTCTGGGTAACCCTAGCCCCCTCCGGTGTCTATATAAACCAGAGGGTTTAGTCCGTAGGACAATAACAATCATAATCATAGGCTAGCTTCTAGGGTTTAGCCTCTACGATCTCGTGGTAGATCAACTCTTGTAATACTCATATCATCAAGATCAATCAAGCAGGAAGTAGGGTATTACCTCCATCGAGAGGGCCCGAACCTGGGTAAAACATCGTGTCCCCTGCCTCCTGTTACCATTAGCCTTAGACGCACAGTTCGGGACCCCCTACCCGAGATCAGCCGGTTTTGACACCGACAGTGTCCTTGTGGACCTACGAAGTTTAGTAGCAACTTGATCTGAAGTACCTTGATCATCATCATTAACTTCCTCTCTAGTCGGTGCAGGCACCACAGAAACATCTTCCTGAGCGACGCTACTTTTTGGTTCAAGAGGCAGTACTTCATCAAGTTCTACTTTCCTCCCACTTACTTCTTTCGAGAGAAACTCTTTCTCCAGAAAGGACCCGTTCTTGGCAACAAAGATCTTGCCTTCGGATCTGAGGTAGAAGGTATACCCAATGGTTTCCTTAGGGTATCCTATGAAGATGCATTTTTCCGACTTGGGTTTAAGCTTTTCAGGTTGGAGTTTCTTGACATAAGCATCACATCCCCAAACTTTTAGAAACGACGGGTTAGGTTTCTTCCCAAACCATAGTTCATACGGTGTCGTCTCAACGGATTTAGACGGTGCCCTATTTAAAGTGAATGTGGCTGTCTCTAAGGCGTATCCCCAAAATGATAGCGGTAAATCGGTAAGAGACATCATAGAACGCACCATATCCAATAGAGTGCGATTACGACGTTCGGACACACCATTACACTGAGGTGTTCCAGGCGGCATGAGTTGTGAAACAATTCCACATTTCCTTAAGTTCGTACCAAACTCGTGACTTAAATATTCTCCCCCATGATTTGATCGTAATAACTTTATTTTCCTGTCATGTTGATTTTCCACCTCACTCTGAAATTCCTTGAACTTTTCAAAGGTCTCAGACTTGTGTTTCATTAAGTAGACATGCCCATATCTACTTAAGTCATCAGTGAGGGTAAGAACATAACGATAGCCACCGCGAGCCTCAATGTTCGTTGGATCAGTATGTATAATTTCCAACAAGTTGGTTGCTCACTCCATTGTTCAGGAGAACGGAATCTTGGTCATCTTGCCCATGAGGCATGGCTCACATGTGTCAAATGATTCATAATCAAGAGACTCTAAAAGTCCATCTGCATGGAACTTCTTCATGCGTTTCACACCAATGTGACCAAGGCGGCAGTGCCACAAGTATGTGGGACTATCATTATTAACCTTACATCTTTTGGTACTCACACTATGAATATGTGTAACATCATGTTCGAGATTCAATAAGAATAAACCATTGACCAGTGGGGCATGACAATAAAACATATCTCTCAAATAAATAGAACAACCATTATTCTCGGATTTAAATGAGTAGCCATCTCGCATTAAACGAGATTCAGATACAATGTTCATGCTCAAAGCTGGTACTAAATAACAATTATTAAGGTTTAAAACTAATCCCGTAGGTAAATGTAGAGGTAGCGTGCCGATGGCGATCACATCGACCTTGGAACCATTCCCGACGCGCATCGTCACCTCGTCCTTCGCCAGTCTCCGCTTATTCCGCAGCTCCTGTTTTGAGTTACAAATATGAGCAACCGCACCGGTATCAAATACCCAAGAGCTACTACGAGTACTGGTAAGGTACACATCAATAGCATGTATATCATATATACCTTTGGTGTTGCCGGCCTTCTTGTCCGCTAAGTACTTGGGGCAGTTCCGCTTCCAGTGACCATTTCCCTTGCAATAAAAGCACTGAGCCTCGGGCTTGGGTCCATTGTTTGGCTTCTTCCCGGCAACCGATTTACCAGGCGCGGCAACTCCCTTGCTGTCCTTCTTGAAGTTCTTTTTACCCTTGCCTTTCTTGAAACTAGTGGTCTTATTCACCATCAACACTTAATGTTCCTTTTTGATTTCCACCTCCGCTGATTTATGCATTGAATATAACTCAGGAATGGACTTCTCCATCCCTTGCATATTGTAGTTCATCACAAAGCACTTATAGCTAGCTGGGAGCGACCGGAGGATCCTGTCAATGACCGAGTCATCTGGGAGACAAACGGTTGTGTAACCCGAACATGGTGAGTATATGCTCACTGATAGAACTATTTTCCTCCATCTTACAATTGTAGAACTTGTCGGAGACTTCATATCTCTCGACTCGGGCATGAGCTTGGAAAACCATTTTCAGCTCTTGGAACATCTCATATGCTCCATGCTACTCAAAACACTTTTGGAGCCCCGGTTCTAAGCTGTAAAGCATGCCGCACTGAACCAGGGAGTAATCATCACTACCCGACTGCCAGGCGTTCATAACGTCTTGAGTTGCTAGGAAAATGGGTGCTTCACCTAGCGGTGCTTCTAGGACATATGCTTTCTTGGCAGCTGTGAGGATGATCCTCAAGTTCCGGACCCAGTCCGTATAGTTGCTACCATCGTCTTTCAGCTTGGTTTTCTCTAGGAACGCGTTGAAGTTGAGGGCAACATTAGCTTGGGCCATTTCATCTACAAGACATATTGCAAAGATTTTAGACTAAGTTCATGATAATTAAGTTCATCTAATCTAATTATTTAATGAACTCCCACTAATATAGACATCCCTCTAGTCATCTAAGTGATACATGATTCGAGTTAACTAGGCCGTGTCCGATCATCACGTGAGACAGACTAGTCATCATCGGTGAACATCTTCATGTTGATCGTATCTACTATACGACTCATGTTCGACCTTTCAGTCTCTTGTGTTCCAGGCCATGTCTGTACATGCTAGGCTTGTCAAGTCAACCTAAGTGTTTTGCATGTGTAAATCTGGCTTACACCCGTTGTATGTGAATGTTAGAATCTATCACACCCGATCATCACGTGGTGCTTCGAAACAATGAACTTTCGCAACGGTGCACAGTTGGGGGGGACACTTTCTTGAAATTTTATGAGGGATCATCTTATCGTTCTAAGAAAATAAGATGCAAACATGACAAACATCACATGCAAATCATAAAGTGACATGATATGGCCAATATCATCTTGCGCCTTTGATCTCCATCTTGAGGCACGGCATGATCACCTTCTCACCGGCATGACACCATTGTGTCTTCATGAAGTTGTCTTGCCAACTATTACTTCTACTACTATGGCTAACGGTTTAGCAATAAAGTAAAGTAATTACATGGCATTATTCAATGACACGCAGGTCATACAATAAATTAAGACAACTCCTATGGCTCCTGCCGGTTGTCATACTCATCGACATGCAAGTCGTGATTCCTATTACAAGAACATGATCAATCTCATACATCACATATCATTCATCACATTCTTTTGGCCATATCACATCACATAGCATACCCTGCAAAAACAAGTTAGACGTCCTCTAATTGTTGTTGCATGTTTTACGTGGCTGCTATGGGTTTCTAGCAAGAACGTTTCTTACCTACGCAAAAGCCACAACGGTGATATGACAATTGCTATTTACCCTTCATAAGGACCCTTTTCATCGAATCCGATCCGACTAAAGTGGGAGAGACTGGTACCCGCTAGCCACCTTTATGAAACAAGTGCATGTCAGTCGGTGGAACTTGTCTCATGTAAGCGTACGTGTAAGGTTGGTCCGGGACGCTTCATCCCACAATACCGCCAAAACAAGATAGGACTAGTAACAGTAAGCAAATTGAACAAACCAACGCCCATGGCTACTTGTGTTCTACTCGTGCATAGAATCTACGCAATAGACCTAGCTCATGATGCCACTGTTGGGGAACGTAGCAGAAATTCAAAATTTTCTACACATCACCAAGATCAATCTATGGAGATTCTAGCAACAAGAGAGGGAGAGGATAAGCATATTCATACCTTTGAAGATTGCTAAGTGGAAGTGTCACTAAAACGCGGATGAGGGAGTCGTACTCGCGGCGATTCAAATCGCGGAAGATCCGATCTAACGCCGAACGGATGGCGCTTCCACGTTCAACACACGAACAGCCCGGGGACGTCTCCTCCTTCTTCATCCAGCAAGGGGAGAGGAGAAGTTGAGGGAGAGCACCGGCAGCAAAATGGCATGGTGG